>NC_060193.1:36048370-36348370 GCF_021184085.1 Oncorhynchus gorbuscha | reverse complement strand
ATTTTAAAGCTAATTTCCTGAGATTCTACACATTTTGCCATGTCTTGTGTGGTCATATGATACCAGAGTGACTCAACAAAATCAAATGGGGTCCACTTGGGGTCGAGGCCCCTGGACACAATCCGGCCATGATGAACTACAAAGTTTAGATAGATAGGTAAGTTAGGCTAACCAGCTAACATGGATTAATAGTTAATCAACTGGATATTTCTGATAGAGATCTAAGGTATTTCAGTGAATGGACAGAGAAACTGGGGCTGCAGGTAGCCTAGTGGTTAGAGCGTTATACTAGTAACCAAAAGGCTCTCTCTGATTTGGTCCTGCCGTACATACCTACACGTACGCTACGGTCACAAGACGCAGGCCTCCTAATTGTCCCTAGAATTTCTAAGCAAACAGCTGGAGGCAGGGCTTTCTCCTATAGAGCTCCATTTTTATGGAATGGTCTGCCTACCCATGTGAGAGACGCAAACTCGGTCTCAACCTTTAAGTCTTTACTGAAGACTCATCTCTTCAGTGGGTCATATGATTGAGTGTAGTCTGGCCCAGGAGTGTGAAGGTGAACGGAAAGGCTCTGGAGCAACGAACCGCCCTTGCCGTCTCTGCCTGGCCGGTTCCCCTCTTTCCACTGGGATTCTCTGCCTCTAACCCTATTACAGGGGCTGAGTCACTTGCTTACTGGTGCTCTTTCATGCAGTCCCTAGGAGGGGTGCGTCACATGAGTGGGTTGAGTCACTGATGTGATCCTCCTGTCTTGGTTGGCGCCCCCCCTTCGGTTGTGCCGTTGCGGAGATTTTTGTGGTCTATACTCGGCCTTGTCTCAGGATGGTAAGTTGGTGGTTGAAGATATCCCTCTGACCCCTCCTGTCTCAGCCTCCAGTATTTATGCTGCAGTAGTTTGTGACGGGGGGCTAGGGTCAGTTTGGAATATCTGGAGTACTTCTCCTGTCTTATCTGGTGTCTTTTGTGAATTTAAGTATGCTCTCTGTAATTCTCTCTTTCGGAGGACCCTAGGATCATGCCTCAGGACTACCTGGCTTGATGACTCCTTGCTGTCCCCAGTCCCCCTGGCTATGCTGCTGCTCCAGTTTCAACTGTTCTGCCTGCGGCTATGGAATCCTGACGTGCTACCTGTCCCAGACCTGCTGTTTTCAACTCTCTAGAGACAGCAGGAGTGGTAGAGATACTCTTAATGATCGGCTATGAAAAGCCAACTGACATTTACTCCTGAGGTGCTGACTTGCTGCACCCTTGACAACTACTGTGATTATTATTATCTGACCACGCTGGTCATTTATGAACATTTGAACATCTTGGCCATGTTCTGCTATAATCTCCACCCGGCACAGCCAGAAGAGGACTGGCCATCCCTCATAGACTGGTTCCTCTCTAGGTTTCTTCCTAGGGAGATTTTTTTAGCCACCGTGCTTGCTGTTTGGGGTTTTAGGCTGGGTTTCTGTACAGCACTTTGACATATCAGCTGATGTACGAAGGGCTATATAAATACATTTGATTTTGATTTGATCGAATCCCTGAGCTGACAAGGTAAAAATCTGTCTTTCTGCCCGAACAAAGGCAGTTAACCCACTGTTCCTATGCAGTCATTGTCAATAAGAATTTGTTCTTAACTGACTTGCCTAGTTAAATAAAGGTTAAATTAAAAACTTCCCACGCACTACCAAATTTCAGAATTGCACCTTGTGCATTCTACTATTACAACTGTCAATAGCAGTAAGATGAAAGCCCGACATTTCCAAAAATAAATATATATAAATTGGGACCCGCATTGACCCCGTTCTGGGTCCGGATCTGTACCACGGTCCGCCTGCGAGTCTGGTTATATGAATCATTTTAATATGATTTAATAGTGCTAAAAACAGTGACAATTCCTCTTTAAGTGTAAAAAAGATGAATCGTTTTTCTGAAGACTTCTGTGCATTCTGAAAAATACCTCCCCAAAAACCAACAAAGGTGATTTGTTACGTCATCAGCCGCAACCCAGAAATGTTTGGCCTACAACCCCATTTTGATATCAGAAAATGTTAATGTGCTCAAAGGTCATGAAGTTGACTGGATGTTTCTGCAGTTCTTCAACAACTTCAAAGTGCAGCCATTGCCTGTATTGTGGGAGGCTCTACTGTCAACCAATCATTAGGTTGTTTTTGTTTGACCCACACAAACATGACCAAATATGTGACTGAAACAGGAACCACTTTGCTGCAATTCATGTATACAATGGATATGGATTTTTTTTTTGTAGGATACACACATATGATTTCAGTTAGTCTGTGTTATGGAGGATAGAGCTATATGCTTTTGTTTTCTAAAAGTTTAATTATATAATGGTACTACTTTGACACTGCCATGTTGATCTGAGCCTTGTCGTTTGAAAAACAACAGTGGCCGACTAAGTTGTCGCAGATGCACCTCCCCCGACTTCACAAATTTACTTTCGTCTAGTTGGCTGAGTTCGCCTAACAAGTCGAAAGCCCTCATTGTCAGGTAAATCACATAATAAGAGGTGAAAAGGAGGCTGTACGGCAACTTTAATAGCCTTGTCAGAAAATAGATTCAGTCTAGTGTTGAACACAGCTGGATGTGAGCAAATTGCTCATGGTTTTATGAAAGTCGGATCTCTAAAGGGATGAAAGCAGGGGCCTCAAACATACAGCCCCAAGGGCCAAATGCTGCTTCAAAAATGAAAAGCCACGTGCTGTGACATAAGACGACTTTGCATTATAAATGGATGGAGTGGCTATGCCTGTCTCTCGGGCTCAATCTTAACCCTGCCTTTTCAGGTCATACAGATTTTTTTAGTGAAAAAAGGAAATGAAGCAACCTCTAGATGATGCCTAAAATTTGTGAGTTCTCATGGTGTCAGAAGTGATCACTCACCTGTCAATTAGAGAGTCTCTCATCGTGGTAGCGATTGCACTGGGCTGCGCCTCGCTCAGTCTGAACACACTCTCGATGACAGACAGCTCTGTGCTGGTGGTGTCCAGCCCAGTGAAGGCACACCAGTCATTTACCACCATCCCTGCAGCGATGACCTCGCTACCACGGTTCACTGTTCCAGCCTGTGGAGTGCCAGAGAGGGGGAGATTTGGCAACAACTCAAGAACTCAGCAACAACTTGATGCAATGTGCCCCCCTGGGCGCTTAAGTAGATCAAAAACAAAAATGTAAACAATATGGAGAAATTTCCACTTTGCCTATCAGAGGGCAAGGTAGATATATTACCACATTGCTTATATGTATCAGATTGATTCAGATCCACATGAGCCTTGCAGTCGGGGCTAGGGACAATGTAGAAATGGGCATAAGCACCACTATGACAACTACCGCTCACCACAAGAGGCACTTGAAGTAGGGAGGAGAGCTCATCCTGGTCTTCTATGGAGGTTTTGGGGTGTACCAGTCCCCCCTGATTGCTGAAGGCACAGTAGCTCCCCACTAGAACTTGCTCTGCTACTGTCTGACGGAACACCTCAACCTTCAGACTGTCCGCCAGGATCTCCTCAGTCTCCTAAACAAACATGGGAAGTGTGTTAACATCCCCTACATTAGACAATGTACTAGGGATGAGCATGAAAAAATAATGTGAAGGAAATTTGTCAATTTAAATGCATTACGCCCTTATTTATGGACTAAGGCATGGTCAAAGGTACTGCATTGCAGTGTTGCGGCATCTATACAGCCTGGGGTTCGATCCCAGGCTGTGCCGTTCCCGGGAGTCCGACAGCGAGGTGCAAAATGGGCCCAGCATCATCCGTGTTAGGGGAGGGTTTGGCCAGGGTGGCTTTACTTGGCTCATCGCGCTCTAGCGACTCCTTGTCGCGGGCCAGTGCGCTTGCAGGCTGATGACTGTCGTCAGTTGAATGATGCAGCTGGATTACAAGTTAAGCAAGTGCTTGTTAAGAAGCGTGGCTTGGCGGGTCATGTTTCCGAGGACACATGACTTGACCTTCACCTCTACCGAGCCCATTGGGGAGTTGCAGCAATGACAAGATCGTAATCACAAAATTGAGGAACAAAGAGGGGGTAAAAATGATTTTAAAAATACAACTAATCAAAAACAACAAAGCTAGGGGTGTGGATCAGAAAATCAGTCAGTATCTGGTGTGATACATCTTCGCATGGTTGATCAGGCTGTTGATTGCGGCCTGTTGTCCCACTCCTCTTCAATGGCTGTGCGAAGTTGCTGGATTTTTGGCTGGAACTGGAACACGCTGTTGTACACGTCGATCCAGAGCATCCCAAAAATGCTCAATGGGTGATATGTCTGGTGTGTATGCAGGCCCATGGAAGAACTGGGAGATTTTCAGCTTCCACAAATTGTGTACAGATCCTTGCGTCACGCTGAAACATTAGGCGATGGCAGCAGATGAATGGCACGACAATGAGTCTCAGGATCGTCATGTATCTCTGCGCATTCAAATATCCATCGATAAATGCCAATTGTGTTCATTGTCCGTGGCTTATGCCTGCCCATACAATAACCGCACCACCACGAGGCACATGGTTCACAACTATGACGTCAGCAAACCGCTCGCCCACACACCATACACGCCGTCTACCATCTGCCCAGTACAGTTGAAACCAGGGTTCATCCATGAAGAGTACACTTCTCCAGCATGCCAGTGGCCATCGAAGGTAAGCATTTGCCCACTGAAGTCGGTTATGACCCCGAACTGCAGTCAGCTCAAGGCCCTGGTGAGGAACGGCGAGCACACAGCCGAGCTTACCTAAGATAGCTTCTGACAGGTTGCGCAGAAATTGTTTGGTTGTGCAAACACTTAGTTTCATCAGCTGTCCGGTTGGCTGGTCTCAGACGATTCTGCAGGTGAAGGTGGTGGTCCTGGGCTGGCGTGGTTACACATGGTCTGCGGTTGAGGCTGGTTGGACATACTGCCAAATTCTCTAAAACGATGTTGAGGCAGCTTATGGTAGAGGAACATTCAATTCTCTATCAAGAGCTCTGATGGACATTCCTGCAGTCCAATTGCACGCTCCCTCAACTTGAGACATCTGTGGCATTGTGTTGTGACAAAGCAGCGCATTTGTGAGTGGCCTTTTATTGTCCACGGCACAAGGTACCTGTGTAATGATCATGCCGTTTTAATCAGCTTCTTGATATGCCACACCTGTCGGGTGGGTGTATTTACCAAAGGAGAAATGCTCACTAACAGGGATGTAAACAATTGAGCAAAACATTTGAGAGAAATAAGCTCTTTGTGCATATGCAAAATGTCTGGGATCTTTTATTTCAGCTCATGAAACCAACACTTTACATGTGTTTATTTTAGTTCGGTGTAGTTGGCTATTTAGCAGTCTTATGGCTTGTGGATAGATGTTCAGGAGCCTGTTGGTGTCAGACTTGATACACCAGCACCGCTTGCCGTGCAGGGGCAGAGAACAGTCAGTCTGTGGCTTGGGTGATTATCAAAAGCGAGATGATTAGTTGAATCAGCTACGTAGTGCTAGCGCAAAAAAACAAAAACAAACGTGCACCCCTTGGGGTCCCGAGGACTGAGTTTTGGAAACCCTGGTCTAGGGTACTTCCTGTTTGAACTTCTGCTTGTAAACAGGAACCATGAGTACAGAGTCATGATCTAATTTGCAGAATAGGGGACGAGGTATGGCCTTGTATGCTTGCTTGAGGGTAGAATAACTGATCTAGGACATTATTGCCCCTAGTGCCGAGGGAGACGTGTTGATGGAAGTTGCACAACATGTCTTAATGACACAGAATTATTATTTTATTTATTTTAAATCGCCGGCAACCAGAAAAGCGGCCTCTGGATGCAAGTTCTCCTGCTTGTTTATAGCCTCGTACAGTTCGTTAAGTGGCAGCTTATTATTTTTCTTGTCCAGGGATGGAATGTATACAACAGTCACAATAACAGCTGAAAACTCCTTTCGGAAGTAGAAGGGTCGGCATTTGAACATGTATTCCAAGTCGGTGAAAAACGGGTCTGCTCTTCCACCGCGCTCAAGTCAGCACATCAGTTGTTGATGAACTTCTCCCCCTCAATTTCCTTAACTCCCCTGTCCCGTCTACATGGTGAATAAAGAATCCATCGAGTTGGATAGCCATGGGGTGTATCTTGTCCGAGAGCCATGTTTCATAAAAGCAGAGAATATTGCAGTTTCAAGAGTCCCGTTGGTAGCAAATCCACGATCGGAGGTCACCCATCTTATTACCAAGTGACTGTACATTAGCCAGTAGAATTTAAGGAAGAGGTGGCTGGTTTTCCCGTCTATTTAATCTTGCCAGAATCCCCCCCCCTTGCCTCTAACGCCAGCGTTTAGTCTTGGGTAGCCTGAAAATTGGGTCGTAATTATAGAAAGAGCCCAGGGCAGATGAGTCGAAGTCTAAATTGAGGTAAGTAAAACCATCATCTTACTCTACATAGGCAAGATATTTTGCATTTATGCCTACCATTTCCTAGCAGCTTGTGCACAATACTAAAATGCAGGACATTTGAGGCAAGGGGCATTTCAATATAGCCTATTCGCATTTGATGACCTGTAGTCAATTTGCCGGGAGGGAGGGGTCTATGTCCCTGGAGTTGAAAAATGTCTGACAGAGTGCATCAATGGTAGTTCTGTGTTTAATCACTCTTTATTTCATCCCTCCATCCCATTAATTTCCCCAATGACAAACAATGTCAATTTACAACAAATTGTTGCTCACTTATACCCTTTAAACATAAATCATTGGAAAGCTTCGATCCAACATACACATTTTCCTAATGTTCAGGTCAACAGAACTTTGACTTCCAGGAAACATATCAGAATTACCTGTATAAATTGCATTTAAAACCCCGATACATAATAAACCTGGTTGAACAAATGGGTCTGAAAGGTCATGGAATTACCATTCAAATTGTATATAATTACCTCCTCACATATAATATAACTAACATATATATAATATAACCAATCTCCCTTATTGTGCAATTGACAGAATATTCAGAAATCAGCAATTCGGACAGCTTTTTGGGCAAATTCTAACCAACATTCTGTGAATAATTTAACATATTTATACATCTGGCTCATTTGGTTGAGTATTCTACATCAGTATGAACATTAAGATATTTCTGGGCATATTACAATTACATTTCACACAGGTATGGGAATGCGAAATTGTCCAATAAGACCACATTGTGTTGCTTGGCGACCCTATTGGAAAAATGTTTCTGTGGGGATAGTGTGTGTCTATGGCCCTGTATTTACAAATCTTTATAAAACCCTGTTCCATCTCTGTGTATGCAATTTGGTACCTCTATCACCAGTTACAATACAAAAACATAGCTGCCCCATTACATTTAATTCTATGGGCAAGCTTCCAACATTCTAACGGCAATGGCACAAGAGAGCTCGACAGCTTGTAGTCATAAAACCCGGAAATTAGTTACCTCTTGTTCATTCAGTCATCCCTATGGGAAAAATGAATGGCAAACAAAACATAAATCTCCTAAACCTTTGTTCAACACAGACCTTAATTCCAGCGTTTATCCAAAAACAGCACTAATTCTCTCTATAGGCTTTGTCCAACGAACCATGTGAACCCTGGTGGAGTTAGTGCTTACAAAAAGATGCCATTACAATCTCTCTCTATATAGGCAATTTTTAAACAATTGTTGTAGCTAGCCGTTTTCAGTTGATTATATTATACTAATTTAAAAAGGTAATTTCATGACCACTTATCATAAAAAGTTTAAAATGTATCAGGGTTTCCTTTTTAAACGCAATTTATACTGTAATTATTAGTAGTGCGCCCCAGTTTGAGAACCACTGACTTAGCCTATACTCACTGTCCATAAAGCTTATTAAAAATATTCTCATTTAATAAAAATCTAAAATTAAAGACAAAATTGGCATATCAGATTTCAAATAGCCTAAATACACATGCAAAAATGGTAAGAAGTTCAATAATAAGTATGAGTAATAACAGTAGTGTTCTGCGCTGAGATTAGAACACTAATTAGTCTATATTTTGGCCCATTGTAAGGGATGGGAATTGTTACAACTTATATTAGCTATTGTGGAGAGAAAAAAAAAACAGACAAATGATGACAGCCAAAATCTGCCCCTACACCCAACCTAAATGATCTTTCAATGTATTGTCCCCCCACTAGAATCAGTTAAGACATTTGGGTTCACAATCTGATTGGGCAAAATAATGTTCATAATACAGTTCGACAAATCAGGTCTCCCTACCAAATGTCCTGCTGAATGCTGCCTTTTCGATGTTATAGCCTAATGAACCTAGTGCTAAATTGCCAATGGTGAATACATTGCCAATGGTGAATGTAGCCTATGGATTTAGGCTCATGCAAGTGGAGGATTGAATAACTAGTACCAGGCTATATTATCACATGCTGTCAAAAGGAAGCATTCTGCGACAGGGACAGTAGTGACAGCAAATTCATTTGTTGACAATTATGTTTGGGGCGGCAGGGTAGCCTAGTGGTTTGGACTAGTAACCGGAAGGGTTAAAGTTCAAACCCCCGAGCTGACAAGGTATAAATCTGTCGTTCTGCCCCTGAACAGGCTGTTAACCCACTGTTCCTAGGCCGTCATTGAAAATAAGAATTTGTTCTTAACTGACTGGCCTAGTTAAATAAAGGTAAAAAAAAGAATATATATAATTTTAAAAAATGTTTGCAAACAGTGCTACAAGTTTCCTGTGCTGCTCTTTTGACAATTGAGTTCATGAACTTTGTTCAGCTGAGAACAAACGTGCCTATCCAGTCTGCCGTGGCTGCCTTCGCCACGCTAATCATGAGGGACGTTTCTTTACGAACGCGCATCCAATCGCTTTGGTCCCAGGAACCTTAACAAAATCACAAGCTTTAATCTGCCGCGGTTCACAGTGCGGTGGCAGAAAATGGGGATCTCCCGGGTGAAACTTCCGAGGTTACCACGCTTATGATGTAGAATTGCAGGCACAATATGCTTCCATTTCAAAGTGATTTGGAGGCACAGTTGAAAGTTGACAAACTGAATTAGAAAATAAAAGCAGTACTTTTTTCAACCCGTGAGAAATAAGTATGGCTTGGGAAGAGGGTCAAATGCGTGACTCATGCTTAATGCGTGAGAGTTGGCAGCACTGCAATCACATATGACAAACAAAGGTATGAGGTGTTGTTTTTTCTCACCCTGTCCAGATCAGGATGCACCAGGGCCACATAGTCATTACAGGCTATGACATTCCCCAGTGCTGAGAGCCGCTCCTCAACCCTCTGGATCTTCACCGTGTCTGGAAGACAATTCCTAATGTGCTGCAGCTCCTGGTCAGTAGTGTTGTTGGGCACCAGGAGTCCATGACGATTCCCTGAATAGCAAATTTATTGTGGAAGTAGTTGAGCAGGGTTAGCTGGGCTAAGTGCAAAATTGTTTAAAATTTAGCACATTCGTTGTGACAGTCAATTATCCAAATCATTTTCAGAAAATAGAAAGCGCAGTATTGGTCTTAGATAAAGCATAATTGAGTATTCCATTCTCCTGTTGAACTGATGACATTGCTTTGTGTTTCTTTGTGCACTTGCACAAAGCCTAGCTGTTTGACCTACAGAGCTATACTCACCCACACACATTCTTCCAATTATCCGACATCCTGCTATTGAGGCATGTACAACTGGGATGGTTTCTGACAACTCGCCTTCAAAGACACTGAAAACATAGATTTCATGTTACCATGACAGCAATAGAGCCCCACAGTGGAGGTGTTAATACTCAAAACCTAGTGGTCAAACAGGGAAATGGTTAAAATCATTTTTCACCATTCATTTTTTTCCCCATACGTGATTTTAGAAAATTAAAATAAGGGCTGTGTTTTGTATAGGCTTAGCCTGGCGTCACGTTTTTATAACCATGTATATCTCTCTCGGACAAGGCAACTTTTACCTTTAACTAACATTAGTTATTTCATACAGAAATTCTTACCTTTGTCTTGACAATTGGAACCATTTCCCTGATTGACTGCTAGGGTATTGTGACTCATACTGTGGTACTCTATGCTCATTTATAACAACATTCCCTGGAGAAAGCTGACAATACTGTATGTAAGCTTTCAATACAACTTTACTTGTCCATTTGTTATGGAATTTACTCTTATGCTCTGTCCTCTTGATCAAGACAGGTGAGTGTCCACCGCAGTGCTGATTCATGAGCGTGATCAGAAATCAAGTGTGTTTTGAATGACACCCAACTCAAGTTGCGACAGTGCAGTAATATTTAACACACAAAACTAAGTAAAGAGATGGAATAAGAATATATACATATAAATATATGGATGAGCGATATAAAATCTGTCCTTCTGCCCCATAACAAGGCAGTTAACCCACTGTTCCCCAGTAAACATTGTTTTGTTCTCAACTGACTTGCCTAGTTATGGCCTGGTGGCATAGCTCAGTTGGTAGAGCATGGCGCTTGTAACGCCAGGGTAGTGGGTTCGATTCCCGGGACCACCCATACGTAGAATGTATGCACACATGACTGTAAGTCGCTTTGGATAAAAGCGTCTGCTAAATGGCATATATTAAATAAAGGTTACATTACATATATACTTTTAAATGTAAGTGCTTTAATATGTTTGGACCCCAGGAAAAGTAGCTAATGAGGACCCCTAACAAAGATAAACACTGGTGCCTTTCTATTCGAAAATTAGGTTCGTCAAGGTTGGTTGAAAATAAATGTACCATCTCAAGCTAGTTAGCTATGCCGCTGGAAGTTCGATCTGATCAGCAAACGTTAGCTAGCAAGCAACGTCTGGAAAAGATGCTACAATATCTTACCTATAGAAATTCTCTGACCCACCAATTGCAACTAGGCAATATGTGTTTGTTAATTTGGCGAAGCAGCCTATTTCGTTGTTCTTCTCGAAAGATGCCCTGACAGCCATGTTGAAATTCACAGTTGAGGAAGAACTTTCCTGAAACAAAATAAAATACCCGTTAATATTACACCATTCCTACCTTGTTACCGTTAGCTGACTATCAATTAGTTACCTCTAGCCAAGCCTAGCTACTCAGTTAACTCATCTCAGTTAGCCCAATTTGCTGATTATAATATGTACTGTAGAGTATCCAAAGACTATACAACAGCTACAAATACATGACAACTACCACCCCATAATTGAAACAAATGAAGACGCAATGCATATGGCTAACGTTAGCAATCTAGCGAGTGGAAATTGCCTCAAGTTTACAAGTTCAGTAACGTTTACTGAACTCATTTTCAAGAAAATCCAAGACCACGGGCTGGTTCCCATACACACTATAGTTATTGAGCTAAGTTTTAATGTTTACCAGATCTGTTTGAGATATCGGATTAGCTATGCAAATAACAATAACTTCACCTACTCAAGGTTTGTGGCCTCAGCAAACGTGGACTTCTTATTTTTCCTCACACGTGTTCACTTCCTCGTCAACGTCATGACGTAAGCCCCAACACCCGACGCAAGCCATGTGTTTGGCCCTTTCAATGCCGTGTTGAAAACTACTGGAAACTCGGAACTCTCCCGACTTCAGTAAATTCAAGACAACTGGAATCTCGGACAAATACGAGTTTCGACACAGTCCGTGTTCTCGTTCTCTGTGGAAGACGTTTAAGCATGTTAACCCTCGCAAGGCTGTCGGCCCACATGACATCCCTAGCCACGTCCTCAGAGCATAGCTATCTGGAGTGTTTACGGACATATTCAATCTCTCCATATCCAAGTCTGGTGTCCCCACTTGCTTCAATATGTCCACCATTGTTCCTGTACCCAAGAAAGCAAAGGTAACTGAACTGAATGACTATCGCTCCGTAGTATTCACGTCTGTCATCATGAAGTGCTTTGAGAGGCAAGATAAGGATCATATCACCTGCACCTTACTTGACACCCTAGACCCACTTCAATTTGCATACCTCCCCAATAGATCCCACAGACGATGCAATCCCACTGCACACTGCCCTATCCCATCTGGATAAGAGGAATACCTATGTAAGAATGCTGTTCATTGGCTATAGCTCAGCCTTCAACACCCTAGTACCCTCCAAGCTCATGATTAAGCTCGGAGCCCTGTGTCTGAACCCCGCCCTGTGTAACTGGGTCATGGACTTCCTGACGGGCTGCCCCCAGATGGTGAAGGTAGGAAACAACACCTCCTCTATGTTGATCCTCAACACAGGGGCCCCACAAGGGTGCATGCTCAGCCCCCTCCTGTACTCCCTGTTCAGCAATGACTGTGTGGCCATGCACGCCTCCAACTCAATTATCAAGTTTGCAGACAACACAACAGTAGCCTGATTACCAACAATGAAGAGAGCCTACAGGGAGAAGTTGAGGGCCCTGGCGGAGTGGTGCCAGGAAAATAACCTCTCCCTCAACATCAACAAAACGAAGGAGCTGTCTTCCGGAGACAGCCGAGGGAGCATGCATAGGGTCACGAGTCATGAAGGCAGTCAAATTCCACGTGACCAATTAGTCACGGTAATTAGGCTTCTCCCAAGCTCTGATGCTGCTGATGGTCATTAGTAGTCTACTAAACTTGCTAACAGCCTGGTACTCAGCACTCTATTGTCCCTCTAATCACTCAGATATCAATGCAAATGTATTTCGAAAATCTAATCAAGCACTTCATGAGAACCCATGAGCTCATGTTGCGTAACATTTCTATAGGCTATGCAATTGCGTGAGAAAACAGAGTGATGGCCTCTATTAAAAAAAGGAGGATCCCATCAGCTTTCTATAGGCTAGGCCTACTATATTTATTTCTCAACTTTCCTAATATTAAGTACATTGCTTCTCTTTACAGTAGGAGCATAGCCTACCTGGTCGGCATAAAAATGAACCACGGGAAAAGCGTCCTCCATTCGCTTTTTAAGTGCACAGATATTTTTTTCCCCCTTCCACTGTTGAGACAGGTGTATGATAATGGTCCACTCTAAATCAAAACAAATTTCACATATTTATTATTTAGTATATTGAAAGACGAGATTAAATCAAGAATAGTCTGATGGGTGACAATATTAGCCTATCACTTGTGAATTATATATTATCTCTTGCGAATGATGTCGATTTTATACACTGGTCAGCAACAGGTGTGGCTGAGATAGCCAAATCCACTAATTTGAATACAGAGAGGGGAAAGACACATTATTTTATATGTTTTTTCCTTGGTCAATTTTTGTGGGAAGCCTGGCTTTCCTTGGTATCCATGAATACATGCCACTGCCTTTTACCTAGTGTTATATCGCCTACATCTTATAATGCAGTAATAGACCACTGTAACACTGTAGTAAAGCAATAAAGGCGTAAGAGGCTTTGTTGTATTGTGAATATATCACAGATTAATAATGCTCTATACGAATATGTTTGTATGGCAATATAGCACTTAATTAAAAGGTGCTTCAAGTAAAGTGTGAGCCAAAGTTTTAAGGGCTCCCGAGTGGCGCAGTGGTCGAAGGCACTGCATGTTAGTGCTAGAAGCGTCACTACAGACCTTGGTTCCATCCCGTCTGTATCACAACCTGAGGTGATCAGGAGTCCCATAGGGTGGCGCACAATTGGCTCAGCGTCGTCCGGGTTAGGGGAGGGTTTGGCTGGGGTAGGCCGTCATTGTAAAATAAGAATTTGTTCTGAAATGACTTGCCTACTTAAATAAAGGTTCAATAAAATATGTTGTTATTCTCAGCTCATCGAATGTGAATGCTGACATTCACCTTAGGATCCACATATCCACTGCTGAACAAAAGAGACAACTAAAAGAGAGCTGAGGAGAACATGATTAAATGGCATTGCAATATTTGCATTTAAAAAGGCCTGTTGGCTCATATCTTGATGATAATGCCTCATACCTCTTTCACTCTCTACCACTATCCTCTGGATAAGATTTGCAGTACAGAAATTATCCTGAGCACTGGAATTCTATTGATATGAATGAAAAAGTACCTTAGTATAATAGAAGGAACATTTGTCAGACATGCACATTGTCAAAGAACAATATTGTAAATAATAAGAATACTTAGAAGAACTGATCAATCAAGTAAAACTGTACCAACTGTCTACAACCAAGACACTCAGGCTGTATAAACAATGCATATCACACAACAGTTGTGTTACAACTCATATTTGTTGTATTTGTCATTAGCTCAAGTTCGACACAGAAACAGAGTCCTCCTCTATTAGCCTTTCAGGTGAAACACAATGTGCGAAGGAAGACATCAAAGCTCCTAAATGGTAGCCACCCCAGCGTGCAAGTGCTCAACAGGTTTAGTTGCATACTATCAGTAAACCAATTCAATTAAATATGGGAGGTTCACATGTCAACACCATCTCTTAGTTATACAATTACGTTAAGGCTTGTTTGTGTACATTACATAAAATAATGTCAAATGTAAATGTAAATTTGTGTCCATTCAAAAGCCTGTGTAGTTAATCCTATCTTTTTTTAATGTTCTATTATGTATTTGTATTTAATATGGATCCCGATTAGCTGCTGCCAAGGCAGCACCTACTCTTCCTGGTGTCCAGCAAAATTAAGGCAGTTATACATTTTGAAAAACATTACAATACATTTACAACAAATTTCACAACATATTAAGTGTGTGCCCTCAGGCCCCTACTCTATTACCACCTATCTAGTTTACTCATTACCCCTAAACAACCAAAGAACATAGACCGTCTGTCATCTCCCAGTAAGGACGTTGGTAGTATGAACTTTGCCTATGGATTCGGTAGCAGTGGCAGCAGTAGGTTACCAACAGTATGACTCATTCCCCTGTGTCTCTTCTCTGATGAGCAGAGTTAAAGATTAGGAACTGAAAATACTTGGATGATTCATGCTCTATTATCTCTGACACAGATCAATATTGACAAAGCGATATAAATCATGTGCCTCAGTTCCTCTTAAAACCATCCACTTGAAGAGTGTGTATGGGGCATTGTGTTGTCATTCTCTTGTGTAAATGTGCCAAATCAATGATGCATCTGCCATTTGCTGATATGAAAACGTTCAACCATACATTTACACTTGTATTCCCCATGCTCACTAAGTCTTCTAAAATATCGGATTTAGCTTGATTTTACAGCTCTACATTAGAAGCTATACAATACTGTTTTGTTTACAGTCAGTTGGTGGTCTAAAGAAGATGCATCTAACCCCTAATGGTTTTACTCTTGACTCACAGTATCTTTGACATTTGAATTATAGATGGGTGACTATATAAAGTCAGAAACATTTAGGCTTAATGTTATGCAGGTGAATGAGGACCCAAAAGCGACTTGGCGAAAACAGAGTCTTTATTCCAGTAAAGGAAATAGGCAATACTCCTGGACAATCAGAGCAGAAAACAAAACATAAAAAACTTAATTCCACTCGTAGTGACGAGGACAGACTGGAGACTCGACCATTAACTGTAGGTTGCCTCGGGAAGGCACCGACCATAGCAGACTCAGACACCTGCTCACACGCAGCATCTGAGGGAAACAAGACACGACAGGGCGAGACAAAGACACAGCACGGCGAACAATATACAAGGATCCGACAGGACAGAAACGGAAAACAAGGGGAGAAATAGGGACTCTAATCAGAGGGCAAGATAAGGAACAGGTGTGAAAAGACTAGATGATTGAGTAGGGGAATAGGAACAGCTGGGAGCAGGAACGGAACGATAGAGAGAAGAGAGAGAGGGAGGGAGAGAGAAAAAGGGAACGAACCTAATAAGACCAGCAGGGGGAAAACGAACAGAAGGGAAAGCAAAATGACAAGACAATATAAGACAAAACATGACAGTACCCCCCCACTCATCGAGCGCCTCCTGGCGCACTCGAGGAGGAATCCTGGCGGCAACGGAGGAAATCATCAATCAGCGAACGGTCCAGCACGTCCCGAGACGGAACCCAACTCCTCTCCTCAGGACCGTAACCCTTCCAATCCACTAAGTATTGGTGACCCCGTCCCGAGAACGCATGTCCATGATCCTACGTACCTTGTAAATAGGTGCGCTCTCGACAAGGACGGGGGGAGGGAAGACGAACGGGGGTGCGAAGAAAGGGCTTGACACAGGAGACATGGAAGACAGGATGGACGCGACGAAGATGTCGCGGAAGAAGCAGTCGCACAGCGACAGGATTGACGACCTGGGAGACACGGAACGGACCAATGAACCGCGGAGTCAACTTACGAGAAGCTGTCGTAAGGGGAAGGTTACGAGTGGAAAGCCACACTCTCTGGCCGCAACAATACCTAGGACTCTTAATCCTACGTTTATTGGCGGCTCTCACAGTCTGTGCCCTGTAACGGCAAAGTGCAGACCTCACCCTCCTCCAGGTGCGCTCACAACGTTGGACAAACACTTGAGCGGAGGGAACGCTGGACTCGGCAAGCTGGGATGAGAACAGAGGAGGCTGGTAACCCAGACTACTCTGAAACGGAGATAACCCGGTAGCAGACGAAGGAAGCGAGTTGTGAGCGTATTCTGCCCAGGGGAGCTGTTCTGCCCAAGACGCAGGGTTTCTAAAAGAAAGGCTGCGTAGTATGCGATCAATCGTCTGATTGGCCCTTTCTGCTTGACCGTTAGACTGGGGATGAAACCCGGAAGAGAGACTGACGGACGCACCAATCAAACGACAGAACTCCCTCCAAAACTGTGACGTGAATTGCGGACCTCTGTCTGAAACGGCGTCTAACGGGAGGCCATGAATTCTGAACACATTCTCGATGTTGATTTGTGCCGTCTCCTTAGCGGAAGGAAGCTTAGCGAGGGGAATGAAATGTGCCGCCTTAGAGAACCTATCGACAACCGTAAGAATCACAGTCTTCCCCGCAGACAAAGGCAGACCGGTAATGAAGTCTAAGGCGATGTGAGACCATGGTCGAGAAGGAATGGGAAGCGGTCTGAGACGACCGGCAGGAGGAGAGTTACCTGACTTAGTCTGCGCGCAGTCCGAACAAGCAGCCATGAAACGGCGCGTGTCACGCTCCTGAGTAGGCCACCAAAAGCGCTGGCGAATAGAAGCAAGAGTACCTCGAACGCCGGGATGACCAGCTAACTTGGCAGAGTGAGCCCACTGAAGAACAGCCAGACGAGTAGAAACAGGAACGAAAAGAAGGTTACTAGGACAAGCGCGCGGCGACGCAGTGTGCGTGAGTGCTTGCTTAACCTGCCTTTCAATTCCCCAGACTGTCAACCCGACAACACGCCCATAAGGAAGAATCCCCTCGGGATCAGTAGAAGCCACAGAAGAACTAAAGAGACGGGATAAGGCATCAGGCTTGGTGTTCTTACTACCCGGACGGTAAGAAATCACACACTCGAAACGAGCGAAAAACAACGCCCAACGAGCTTGACGTGCATTAAGTCGTTTGGCAGAACGGATGTACTCAAGGTTCTTATGGTCTGTCCAAACGACAAAAGGAACGGTCGCCCCCTCCAACCACTGTCGCCATTCGCCTAGGGCTAAGCGGATGGCGAGCAGTTCGCGGTTACCCACATCATAGTTGCGTTCCGATGGCGACAGGCGATGAGAAAAATAAGCGCAAGGATGAACCTTATCGTCAGACTGGAAGCGCTGGGATAGAATGGCTCCCACGCCTACCTCTGAAGCGTCAACCTCGACACTGAATTGTTTAGTGACGTCAGGAGTAACGAGGATAGGAGCGGACGTAAAACGTTTCTTGAGAAGATCAAAAGCTCCCTGGGCGGATCCGGACCACTTAAAACACGTCTTGACAGAAGTAAGAGCTGTGAGAGGGGCAGCAACTTGACCGAAATTACGAATGAAACGCCGATAGAAATTAGCGAAACCTAGAAAGCGCTGCAACTCGACACGTGACCTTGGAACGGGCCAATCACTGACAGCCTGGACCTTAGCGGGATCCATCTGAATGCCTTCAGCGGAAATAACAGAACCGAGAAAAGTGACGGAGGAGACATGAAAAGAGCACTTCTCAGCCGTCACGTAGAGACAATTCTCTAAAAGGCGCTGGAGTACACGTCGAACGTGCTGAACATGAATCTCGAGTGACGGTGAAAAAATCAGGATATCGTCAAGGTAGACAAAAACAAAGATGTTCAGCATGTCTCTCAGAACATCATTAACTAATGCCTGAAAAACAGCTGGCGCATTAGCGAGACCAAACGGCAGAACCCGGTACTCAAAATGCCCTAACGGAGTGTTAAACGCCGTTTTCCACTCGTACCCCTCTCTGATGCGCACGAGATGGTAAGCGTTACGAAGGTCCAACTTAGTAAAGAACCTGGCTCCCTGCAGAATCTCGAAGGCTGATGACATAAGGGGAAGCGGATAACGATTCTTAACCGTTATGTCATTCAGCCCTCGATAATCCACGCAGGGGCGCAGAGTACCGTCTTTCTTCTTAACAAAAAAAAAACCCCGCCCCGGCAGGGGAGGAAGAAGGCACTACGGTGCCGGCGTCAAGAGACACAGACAAATAATCCTCGAGAGCCTTACGTTCGGGAGCCGACAGAGAGTATAGTCTACCCCGAGGAGGAGTGGTCTCCGGAAGGAGATCAATACTACAATCATACGACCGGTGAGGAGGAAGGGAGTTGGCTCTGGACCGACTGAAGACCGTGCGCAGATCATGATATTCCTCCGGCACTCCTGTCAAATCGCCAGGTTCCTCCTGAGAAGTGGGGACAGAAGAAACGGGAGGGATAGCAGACATTAAACACTTCACATGACAAGAAACGTTCCAGGATAGGATAGAATTACTAGACCAATTAATAGAAGGATTATGACATACTAGCCAGGGATGACCCAAAACAACAGGTGTAAAAGGTGAACGAAAAATCAAAAAGGAAATAGTCTCACTGTGGTTACCAGATACTGTGAGGGTTAAAGGTAGTGTCTCATATCTGATACTGGGGAGATGACTACCATCTAAGGCGAACATGGGCGTAGGCTTCCCTAACTGTCTGAGAGGAATGTCTTGTTTCCGAGCCCATGCTTCGTCCATAAAACAACCCTCAGCCCCAGAGTCTATCAAGGCACTGCATGTAGCACCCGAACCGGTCCAGCGTAGATGGACCGACATAGTAGTACAGGATCTTGATGGAGAGACCTGAGTAGTAGCGCTCACCAGTAGCCCTCCGCTTACTGATGAGCTCTGGCTTTTACTGGACATGAATTGACAAAATGTCCAGCAAGTCCGCAATAGAGGCACAGGCGGTTGGTGATCCTCCGTTCCCTCTCCTTAGTCGAGATGCGAATACCTCCCAGCTGCATGGGCTCAGTCTCTGAGCCAGAGGAGGGAGATGGTTGCGATGCGGAGAGGGGAAACACCGTTAACGCGAGCTCTCTTCCACGAGCTTGGTGACGAAGATCTACCCGTCGTTCTATGCGGATGGCGAGTGCAATCAAAGAGTCCACACTGGAAGGAACCTCCCGGGAGAGAATCTCATCTTTAACCTCTGCGTGGAGTCCCTCCAGAAAACGAGCGAGCAGCGCCGGCTCGTTCCAGTCACTAGAGGCAGCAAGAGTGCGAAACTCTATAGAGTAATCCGTTATGGATCGATCACCTTGACATAGGGAAGCCAGGGCCCTAGAAGCCTCCCTACCAAAAACTGAACGATCAAAAACCCGAATCATCTCCTCTTTAAAGTTCAGGTAATTGTTAGAACAATCAGCCCTTGCCTCCCAGATAGCTGTGCCCCACTCTCGAGCCCGGCCAGTAAGGAGTGAAATGACGTAAGCAACCCGAGCTCTCTCTCTAGAGTATGTGTTGGGTTGGAGAGAGAACACAATATCACACTGGGTGAGAAAGGAGCGGCACTCCGTGGGCTGCCCGGAGTAACAAGGTGGGTTATTAACCCTAGGTTCCGGAGGCTCGGCAGACCAGGAAGTAGCAGGTGGCACGAGACGAAGACTCTGGAACTGTCCAGAGAGGTCGGAAACCTGAGCGGCCAGGTTCTCAACGGCATGACGAGCAGCAGACAATTCCTGCTCGTGTCTGCCGAGCATGGCTCCTTGGATCTCGACGGCAGTGTTACGAGAATCTGTAGTCGCTGGGTCCATTCTTGGTCGGATCCTTCTGTTATGCAGGTGAATGAGGACCCAAAAGCGACTTGGCGAAAACAGAGTCTTTATTCCAGTAAAGGAAATAGGCAATACTCCTGAACAATCAGAGCAGAAAACAAAACATAAAAAACTTAATTCCACTCGTAGTGACGAGGACAGACTGGAGACTCGACCATTAACTGTAGGTTGCCTCGGGAAGGCACCGACCGTAGCAGACTCAGACACCTGCTCACACGCAGCATCTGAGGGAAACAAGACACGACAGGGCGAGACAAAGACACAGCACGGCGAACAATATACAAGGATCCGACAGGACAGAAACGGAAAACAAGGGGAGAAATAGGGACTCTAATCAGAGGGCAAGATAAGGAACAGGTGTGAAAAGACTAGATGATTGAGTAGGGGAATAGGAACAGCTGGGAGCAGGAACGGAACGATAGAGAGAAGAGAGAGAGGGAGGGAGAGAGAAAAAAGGGAACGAACCTAATAAGACCAGCAGGGGGAAAACGAACAGAAGGGAAAGCAAAATGACAAGACAATATAAGACAAAACATGACACTTAATACACCATAGAGGTGTAAGACTATAGATCCACTGGGCTAAAAAAAGAATAACCCTCCTGTGTGTATGTTGTGAATGACATCACTCAGCAATGTATAAGATTTTGAAATGGATGAGATTAAGAGAAGAAATGTATTGTTTTGTTCAGTGTTCGTTATTCCTTAAAAAACATGAACACTTACCACGCTGCGTTTTGGTCTTCCCATCCTTTATACTACTCCTCTTTGTTATTTTGTTAGTTTGTTCTGTGTTCGTTCTTATAATAAAGAAGAATGTATGCTTACCATGCTGCGCCTTGGTCTCATTCGTATAACGAACGTGACAGAAGAACCCACTACAAAAGGACCAAGCAGCGTGGTAAGGAAGAGCAGCGTTTTATGGAGAAATGGACTTGGGAGGAGATACTGGACGGAGCAGGACCCTGGACGCAGGCGGGGGAGTATCGCCTTCCTAAAGAGGAGATAGAGGCAGCGAAAGCGGAACGGCGATATTACGAGGAGTCGTACCGAGGAGACAAGCCTGAGAGGCAGCCCCAATAAAAAAAATTGGGGGGTGGCACACGAGGAGATTGGCTGAGTCAGGTTGGAGACCTAAGCCAACTCCTCGTGCTTACCATGGTGAGCTTGTGACTGGTCAGGCACCGTGTTATGCAGAGATGCACACGGTGTCTCCAGTTCGCATTCATAGCCCGTTGCGATCTATTCCAGCTCCTCACATTTGCCGGGCTAGAATGGGCATCCAGCCAGGACGGAGGGTGCCGGCTCAGCACTCCTGGTCTCCAGTACACTTCCTTGGACCTGGATAACCTGCGCCGGCTCTGCATACTGTGTCTCCCGTGTGTCTGCACAGCCCAGTGCGTCCTGTGCTAGCACCCTGCACTTGCCGGGCTCAAGTGAGCATCCAGCCAAGACGCATTGTGTCAGCTCTACGCACCAGACCTCCAGTGCACCTCCACAGACCTCCAGCGACGGTCCCCGGTCCGGGGCCTCCGGTGAAGATCCGCAGTCCAGAGCCTCCGGCAATGATCCACAGTCCGGTTCTACAAAGGCGGAGGGATCAGTGTAAAGAGGGGGGACTGCGTCCAGAACCGGAGCCGCCACCGAGGGTAGATGCCCACCAGGACCCTCCCCTATAAGTTCAGGTTTTTCTTTATATTTTGGTTAGGTCAGGGTATGACGAGGGTGGGTATGCTAGTTTTTGTATTGTCTAGGGTTTTGTATGTCTTGGGGTTCTGTAGGTCTAGATCGTATGTATGTCTATGGCTGATATGGTTCCAAATCAGAGGCAGCTGTTTATTGTTGTCTCTGATTGGGGATCATATTTAGGTAGCCATTTTACCTTTTGTGTTCGTGGGTTCTTGTCTATGTGTAGTTGCCTGTCTGCACTACTCATATAAGCTTCACGGTTCATTTTGTTCATTTGTTCAGTGTTCGTTCTTATAATAAAAGAAGAATGTACGCTTACCACGCTGCGCCTTTGTCTCATTCGTATAACGAACGTGACAGTATCTACCTCTCTTATTGTCAACAGAAACTTGGTGAATAACTACAACAGATTAGCCTACTTAACCCTGTGTATTGAACAAACAAAAGCCATGGTTAGCCCAAGCCTACACAGCTGAGACAAAGACATCCAAATCCAGATTAGGATGGCCAAGGCTGTTCTGGGACGTAAAATTCAGTGCATAGAGGAGAAAATATAACAGTAACTATCCAGGAAGTCCCCTGCCTGCATCCTTAAACCTAAAAGAGGCAACACATTTCCCAAAAATTGGAAATGGCAAAGATACACTTTGTCAAACAGTAGCACTTTTTATTTTATTTACCTTTTTTTCAAGAAGAGAGATTTATTTCTCCATATAAACACAAATCATGCTAAATGTTGTTGTTTTGTTGGTAACCAGTTGCCTGACAAAGTCCTACAACTTCAGAAGGATATATTTATACAGTTGAAGTCTGAAGTTTACATACACTTAGGTTGGAGTCAATAAAACTAGTTTTCAACAACTCCACAAATGTCTTGTTAACAAACTGTAGTTTTGGCAAGTCAGTTAGGAGATCTACTTTGTGCATGACACAAGTAATTTTTCCAACAATTGTGAACAGCCAGATTATTTCACTTATAATTCACTGTATCACAATTCCAGAAGGTCAGAAGTTTACATACACTAAGTTGACTGTGCCTTTAAACAGCTTCGAAAATTCCAGAAAATGATATCATGGCTTTAGAAGCTAATTGACATAATTTGAGTCAATTGGAGGTGTACCTGTGGATGTATTTCAAGGCCTACCTTCAAACTCAGTGCCTCTTTGCTTGACATTGTTATGCAGGTAAATGAGGACCCAAAAGCAACTTGGCGAAAACAGAGTCTTTAATCCAGTAAAGTAAATCTACAATCATAAAGCATAATTCCACTCGTAATGACGAGAACAGACTGGAGACTCGATCATGAACTGCAGGTTGCCTCGGGAAGGCACTTGAACGTAGCAGACTCAGACACCTGCTCACCACGCAGCATCTGAGGGAAACACGACACGACAGGGCGATACACAGCACGGTGAACAATAGACAAGGATCCGACAGGGCAGGAACGGAAAACAAGGAGAGAAATAGGGACTCTAATCAGGGAAAAGAATAGGGAACAGGTGTGGGAAGACTAAATGATTGATTAGGGGAATAGGAACAGCTGGGAGCAGGAACGGAACGATAGAGAGAAGAGAGAGAGGAAGAGAGAGAGAAAAAGGGGAACGAACCTAAAAAGACCAGCAGGGGGAAAACGAACAGAGGGAAAAGCAAAATGACAAGACAATCTAAGACAAAACATGACAGTACCCCCCCACTCACCGAGCGCCTCCTGGCGCTCTCGAGGAGGAACACTGGCGGCAACGGAGGAAATCATAGATCACAAACGGTCCAGCACGTCCCGAGAAAGAACCCAACTCCTCTCCTCAGGACCGTAACGAAAAAACGATAAAAAGGGAAACTAGGGTACTACTCTAAAAAAAAAAATGAGACACGGGTAGAGAACTGAAAGCTTTAGAGCAAACAGGACCAAACAGGCCAGGAGAGTAACAACTAGGGACAGACTGAGACACAGCAAGGGCAGGAACAAGAACAGGAGAGATGCGATGGCAGGGAACAGACTGAGACCCAGCAAGACCAGGAGCAGAAGCAGAAAAAAATTTACCAGACTTCTTCTGCGCGCAGTCTGAACACGCAGCCACGAAACCGCGCGTGTCACGCTCCTGAGTAGGCCACCAAAACCGCTGGCGAATAGAAGCAAGCGTACCCCGAACGCCGGGATGGCCAGCTAACTTGGCAGAGTGAGCCCACTGAAGAATAGCCAGACGAGTAGAAACAGGAACGAAAAGAAGGTTACTAGGACAAGCGCGCGGCGACGCAGTGTGCGTGAGTGCTTGCTTAACCTGTCTCTCAATTCCCCAGACAGTCAACCCGACAACACGCCCAACAGGAAGGATCCCCTCGGGATCGGTAGAAGCCACAGAAGAACTAAAGAGACGGGATAAAGCATGAGGCTTGGTGTTCTTAGTACCCGGGCAATAAGAAATAACGAACTCGAAACGAGCGAAAAACAACGCCCAACGAGCATGACGCGCATTCAGTCGTTTGGCATAACGGATGTACTCAAGGTTCTTTTGGTCAGTCCAAACGACAAAAGGAACGGTCGCCCCCTCCAACCACTGTCGCCATTTGCCTAGGGCTAAACAGATGGCGAGCAGTTCGCGGTTAGCCACATCATAGTTACGTTCCGACGGTGACAGGCGATGAGAAAAATACGCACAAGGGTGGACCCCATCGTCAGTATCGGAGCGCTGGGACAGAATGGCTCCCACGCCCACCCCCGACGCGTCAACCTCAACAATAAACTGTTTAGTGACGTCAGGTGCAACAAGGATAGAAGCGGATGCAAAACGCTTCTTGAAGAGATCAGAACAACAATCATACGACCGGTGAGGAGGAAGGGAGTTGGTTCTGGACCGACTGAAGACCGTGCGCAGACCATGATATTCCTCCGGCACTCCTGTCAAATCACCAGGTTCCTCCTGAGAAGAGGGGACAGAACAAACAGGAGAAATAGCAGACATTAAACACGTCACATGACAAGAAACGTTCCAGGAAATGATAGAATTACTAGACCAATCAAAAGAAGGATTATGACACACTAGCCAGGGATGACCCAAAACAACAGGTGTAAAAGGTGAACAAAAAATCAAAAAAGAAATGGTCTCACTATGGTTACCAGATACAGTGAGGGTTAAAGGTAGTGTTTCATATAATATACTGGGGAGAGGACTACCATCCAAGGCAAACATGACCGTGGGCTCCCCTAACTGTCTGAGAGGAATGTCATGTTCCCGCGCCCAGGCTTCGTCCATAAAACAGCCCTCTGCCCCAGAGTCTATTAATGCACTGCAGGAAGCTGCCGATCCGGTCCAGCGTAGATGGACCGGTAAGGTAGTACATGTACTTGACGGAGAGGACCGTCTAGTAGCGCTTATCAGTCGCCCTCCGCTTACTGATGAGCTCTGGCCTTTAACTGGACATGAAATGACAAAATGACCAGCGGAACCGCAATAGAGACAGAGGCGGTTGGTGATTCTCCGTTCCTTCTCCTTAGTCGAGATGCGAATACCCCCCCAGCTGCATGGGCTCAACGCCAGAGTCAGTGGGGAAAGACGGTAGTGTCGGAGAGAGGGGAGACACAGTTAACGCGAGCTCTCTTCTATGAGCTCGGTGACGAAGATCTACCCGTCGTTCAATGCGAATAGCGAGTTCAATCAAAGAATCCACGCTGGATGGAACCTCCCGAGAGAGAATCTCATCCTTAACCTTAGCATGGAGTCCCTCCAGAAAACGAGCGAGCAACGCCTGCTCGTTCCAGTTACTGGAGGCAGCAAGAGTGCGAAACTCTATAGAGTAATCCGTTATGGATCGATTACCTTGACATAGGGAAGACAGGGACCAG
This sequence comes from Oncorhynchus gorbuscha, assembly GCF_021184085.1. Taxonomy (NCBI): domain Eukaryota; kingdom Metazoa; phylum Chordata; class Actinopteri; order Salmoniformes; family Salmonidae; genus Oncorhynchus; species Oncorhynchus gorbuscha. The sequence goes on along the minus strand of NC_060193.1, from coordinate 36,322,784 downwards.
GAAGCTTCTTTCCCAAAAACTGAGCGATCAAAAACCCTTATCATCTCCTCTTTAAAGTTCAGATAATTGTTAGTACACTCAGCGCTTGCCTCCCAGATAGCTGTGCCCCACTGCCGAGCCTGACCAGTAAGGAGTGATATGACGTAGGCAATCCGAGCTCTCTCTCTTGAGTATGTGTTGGGTTGGAGAGAGAACACTATATCACACTGGGTGAGAAAGGAGCGGCACTCAGTGGGCTGCCCAGAATAACATGGTGGGTTATTAACCCTAGGTTCCGGAGGCTCGGAAGAACCGGAAGTAGCTGGTGACACGAGACGAAGACTCTGATACTGTCCTGAGAGGTCGGAGACCTGAGCGGCCAGGGTCTCAACGGCATGCCGAGCAGCAGACAATTCCTGCTCGTGTCTGCCGAGCATCGCTCCCTGGAACTCGAGAGTAGAGTAGAGAGAATCCATAGTCGCTGGGTCCATTCTTGGTCGGATCCTTCTGTTATGCAGGTAAATGAGGACCCAAAAGCAACTTGGCGAAAACAGAGTCTTTAATCCAGTAAAGTAAATCTACAATCATAAAGCATAATTCCACTCGTAATGACGAGAACAGACTGGAGACTCGATCATGAACTGCAGGTTGCCTCGGGAAGGCACTTGAACGTAGCAGACTCAGACACCTGCTCACCACGCAGCATCTGAGGGAAACACGACACGACAGGGCGATACACAGCACGGTGAACAATAGACAAGGATCCGACAGGGCAGGAACGGAAAACAAGGAGAGAAATAGGGACTCTAATCAGGGAAAAGAATAGGGAACAGGTGTGGGAAGACTAAATGATTGATTAGGGGAATAGGAACAGCTGGGAGCAGGAACGGAACGATAGAGAGAAGAGAGAGAGGAAGAGAGAGAGAAAAAGGGGAACGAACCTAAAAAGACCAGCAGGGGGAAAACGAACAGAGGGAAAAGCAAAATGACAAGACAATCTAAGACAAAACATGACAGACATCATGGGAAAATCAAAAGAAATCAGCCAAGACCTCAGAAAAAAATGGTGGACCTCCATAAGTCTGGTTCATCCTTGGGAGCAATTTCCAAATGCCAAATTTCCAAAGCATGTGAACTGAAAAAGCATGTGCGAGCAAGGAAGCCTACAAACCTGACTCAGTTACACCAGATCTGTCAGGAGGAATGGGCCAAATTCACCCAACTTATTGTGGGACACTTGTGGAAGGCTACCCGAAACGTTTGACCCAAGTTAAACAATGTAAAGGCAATGCTACCAATGACTAATTGAGTGTATGTAAACTTTTGACCCACTGGGAATGTGATGACAGAAATAAAAGCTGAAATAATTTTTTAGAAATCATCTGTACTATTATTCTGACATTTCACATTCATAAAATAAAGTGGTGATCCTAACTGGAAAAATGACTTGTGTCATGCACAAAGTAGATGTCCTAACCGACTTGCTAAAACTAAAGTTTTGTTAACAAGAAATTTGTGGAGTGGTTGAAAAACAAGTTTTAATGACTCCAACCTAAGTGTATGTAAACTTCTGACTTCAACTGTATATTAAAAAAATAATAATGTAAATAAATAATAATGTAAATAAATAATGTATTTTTACTCCTTGGGGTCTAAATGTACACCTGTACACTTATTTAATTGACGTTGTGAAACCTTAAAGAACGACAGTCAGGTCTGAAACACGACCAGTAGAGATAGTTACCCATTCTGCCCTACTAAGGACCACTGAACCAGGTCAAAGAGTTCACATCTCCCCCCAAAACTAGTGACGGCGTAACTCCTGGACCGCTTGCCAATTGGTAGTGGCCTTTGAAAATTATCCAAAAGGGATGCAAGCCAGCAAATTCATGAGTAACAAGGACATACTGTAATTATATGTCAGGGCACACGGCTTGGTCAAATTTGATTTCTGGCTCATGTCAATCGTGCATCAGATGGTACCCTATCCAACTCCAGGGCCATTCTGGATCTTTATGTGGCACATTGTTAAATCCATGATGGGAAATGTACAAGTGCACACTTTATTTATCATATAGCCTAAGTATATATTATATATACACACCTCACATGTGACCCGTGATAAGACTATGCAATTTCTATATTAACAAAGCCTGTTACATTTTTTATCTGACTCCATAAAGATGATTCAGCAATATGCCAGCTAGTCTAGTTGAGTTACAGATCCTCCCATGTGGCACAGTTGGTAGAGCATGGCGCTTGCAATGCTAGAGTTGTGGGTTTGATTCCCATGTGGGATCAGTATGAAAAAGAACAAAAATATATTCACTCACTACTGTAAGTCACTCTGGATAAGAGTGTCTGCTAAGTGACTAAAATGTAAAAATGTACAGGAATAAGAATTGTCCGTCAAAGGCAAATAGATGTAATTACATTGTGAAATGAAGGATTACATTATGCTTAAGTTAGAAAGCATTAACAAGCACTGCAGGGCATTATTCTAGGGATGATCAGATAGGGAGAGAAAAACAAAGGTGCCATGGACCATAGCTCATGGGAGTGAGAGAGCATCTCACCAGTGCAGGTCAGGAGCAAAGGAGAGAGACAATGAATCTAATACTTTTATAAGCATCTGAGTTAGTCGGATTCAAAATCTGAGTGGTTGACCAATTGCATAACTGTTGAGTTAACTTCCACTCACACTTCAGATCTACAGGATGATATCACAATAGAACCTCTGCTACCCAGAGGTGTGACATAATGGGGGTGAGATAATGCAGCATTTCTAAGACAACACAGAGGAATCCTTGCATGGTTGATAAGGGTCACTTTGTGGGCTGGGGCCACCCTACATCATCAGTATTTATATTTGGTGGCATACACAGAATTAGATTAGAACCCCAATCAAAAAGAGCTTTATTGCAAATTGTTATTTTCAGTAACACTGTAATCAGTTAATCTTAGCCCTTGTAACAGTTCTAACTCTAGTTCACATATTTAATTTGCAAACTCATATCTTTAAGCTGCAATATATAACGTTTTGGGCGACCCGACCAAATTCACATAGAAATGTGAGTTATAGATCTGTCATTCTCATTGAAAGCAAGTCTAAGAAGCGGTAGATCTGCTCTATGTGCGCTATTTCTACGCTTCCCGAACACCAGCTTCAAAGTGCTGAAAATACAATATATTTGGTTCTGGAAAATATATTTCACAGTGGTTTAGATGGTACAATGATTCTATACATTATGCATTGCTTGTTTTGTCACATGCAATTCTATTAGTTTGCCTAATTTCAGTTTAACAATCAGGACATTGCAGAGAGATTTTTGCATATTGCACCTTTAAAGCTGGGCGTACACTACATGATTTTGGTGCGATTTAGCTGTCCAAGACAAGTTCTTGAGATATTGGGATTTTGTCTCCTGTCGTTGCCGACTCGGGGAGCGCGGCCGTCTGAGGGCTACCAAAATCTGAGAGCGACTGATACTGATCCAGTCTTTGAGCCATCCCGATATTTTCAAACGTTTAATTTTATTCGCACAAAATCTGCAATGCTCTTGTAGTGTGAGATGTGCAACGACAAGTTTTGAGAACAGTAATCAGCAATAGTCAATGAGAGCTTGCCAAAGAAGATGCCAGTGAGATGAAGACGTGTCGCGTTAGTGATGACTACTACTAGTATGCGTTTATACTTACTTTTAACCAAAGTTAGTGGCAAATCATTATAGCTCCGAAGTTCACAGACAATGTAAATCAATTTAAAATGTATTGGCTAGATATTTCAACTTGTATGGCAAGCGTGAATATCTGACTGAAAATGTGTTTAGGCTGCTTTGAACCACAGCTCGTTCTAGTTGTTAACAATCTAAACCACATCGTTTTCACGAGACAGCGTGGCAAGTGAAGAATATTGTAGTGTTTGACCCCTACCACCGTCTGTCTGTCCCACATAGTTTAGTGTGCGTAACATTACGTTGGCAAGACAAAAAACTAGAGGAAGGACGGTTGTTTAATGTGTGCGGCTCAGCAATGTTGGAAAGTCGTGTAGTGTATGCCCGGCACAACACAAAAACATTTTATTCTACTTTTTACACATGATCGATGGTTAAAACGAAAGTTCACATTGTGCTCAACAACTACATCAGAACCACAGCTACCCTGTCTAAAACAGTACGGTATTCATTTTCTCAATCAAGTATATTATTTTAATGAAATAAATAAAATATTGAAACAAAATGTCATTGCACATCTCACTATTAATATCCTCACTTTGATGAAGTCCCTCATTTCATTTTCGCACCAAATCATCCTAAAGTATATATATATATAAAAGACTAACTTAAACTTATAGATATACAGTACCAGTCAAAAGTTTGGACACACCTACTCATTCAAGCTTTTTTCTTTATTTGTACTATTTTCTACATTAGTAAAAATAGTACATTTGAAAATAGTAAAAATAAAGAACAACCCTGGAATGAGTAGGTGTGATCAAAAGTAAAAACACATCTTAAAAACCCCCAGTAAAACTCCATTTACAACTAATTTCATACAATATTATATCATTAAAGCCTTACTGGCTAGTGAAAGACACAGAAATAAGAACACAATACACAGTCATTGAATGCCCTAGCATTTTGGGGACCCTAAGTAAAATATGTCATGTCACTTATTGGCAGGACCGCCACAGCTTCAATGTCTACATGCAAATGCTAAAAAGCTATCACTACAACTCAGTGTAAACAGGCTAATTCAGGCTGTACTCTACCCTCCTCTAAACTCCTATAGGGGGATTAAGGTACAAAATGCCACTCCGCTATAATGTTCTCTACAAAAGGCAAAAAGGTGTGCTCTGCTTCCTGGATGTCCAGTGCGATGTGGGTAGGGGAGGTAAAGTACTTTCTCAGCAGAGCCTCAGTTGTTATTCTTTAACTCAAACCTGCTGTACACCTGTTTGGACTTCATCTTGTTGTAGTGGTTGACCAGGTCAAGTTTGCTGTGGCCTAAGGTCATGCGTTTCTGGTCCTTCCGGTTTATCATGGGGGGCGGTGGCGGGGGAGTCTGCTCGCTCTCCGGCTCTGTCTGGGAGAGGTCTGGCCCCCCAAAGGCTGTGCTGTGAGGAGACCTCCTGAAGATGTAGGTGTCCTTCTCAGTTGTGGGGAGGAAGTCCTTCTTGGTTGGGGGGAGGAAGAGGTCGGTGAGCTTGTTGAGGACGGGGTTGGAGGTAGTCCTCTGCTTGGCAGAGAGTTTGCTGTCCGGCATTGGAGACTGTGTCTTGGGGCTATTGTTGAAGAGGCTTGACTTTTGGTCGTATAAACCAAGAGTTTGAAACTTGGACGTTGTTCCGCCAACGTTTGGTTGGCGGAACTCTGTGGGGATGGACTTGGACCACTCTATCCCAACCGATTGGCCGATCCCAGAGGAAGCGTGCTCTGTAACTGGGCTGTGATTGGTCCCATTGGTGGAGCCTCTTGTGCCTTGGGCAGTTTGATTATGAAGGGAGGGAGTTAGTGCCCCTCCTCTCCTCTCAGGGCTCAGGTGAGAGTTGCTGGTCTCTTTCTTGTCATGACCTTGAGTGACCTTGTAAACCGTATTGGTCATGCCAGGTGCTGCCTTGATGCTGGACATGCTGCAACTGGATTGGCTGCTGGAGTTCTCTGAACTCAGAACCCTCTCCCTATCCCGTGACCTCTCGGGGAAGAAGTCTAGCCCCATGTTGGGCGCAGTAACAGGGTTGGGGTAGTAAGAGACATCCTCCTCATCTGGGTTATGGAAACAGTCAATGATCTGAGAGTCAGCGTACAGGCAGCGGAATTCTCGGTCGAAGCTCTCAGTGATCTGCCCAGAGAAGTGCATCACCATGTTGCTGTGGACCTGCGCTGAGAGCCAGCTGAAACTACAGGAAAGGGAACATGATGGAACACAATGACATCTTCAACAACAAGTAGTTGTACAGTATGTACACACAAATGTACTCAGTACATAATGGGCTAAATATGCCATACAGCAAATACATCCCTACCCAATAATGTTCTACTTAAAAACAAATTACCTGTAGTGCATAAAAACTTTTTCAACTCACAAATGGTTTGCACACTATTTATAAACCTTCAGAAAAAGATATAAGTACATTCTGTGCAACTGGTAACTAATTCTGGTGAGAAACCAACATATATTTTGAACAGCTTTAGACGACATGCAGCAAGCAATATGACAGTTTAGTAACACTTTACTTAGGGCGTATAGTCATAAAACATTTGTTTTAAGCATGTCTGAGGCCTTATAAAGTTTTATAAATCAACTTAATGTTGTCTTTCTATGTGGCAATTTCCAACAGGCAAAAATGACTGATAACTCCGATTCATTATAGCATGACACACATTATAACTAGTTCAAATATACTTATAACAAGTCTTATAATTAGTGATAGGGGAAAAATAGATGGTTACATATCGCAATATTATTTTGGATGAAATTATATTGATACTTTGACTCCAAGTATCGATTTGAAAAATATATTTAAAAAATATATGTATTTATTTATTTGCTAGGTAGGGTTAGCTTGTGTTAGTCGGCTGTACGTGCGCCACAACTCTGGTGTTTTTCATCCTATAGCTTGTTCTCCATCTTTTTAAATAGTGAGCTAACATGTTTTTCACACTTTTTTCTTTTTATTTCACCTTTTTTAACCAGGTAGGCCAGTTGAGAACATGTTCTCACAACTGCGACCTGGCCAAGATAAAGCAAAGCAGTACAACACAAACAACACAGAGTTACACATGGAATAAACAAACATAGTCAATAACACAATAGACAAGTCTATATACAGTGTTTTAAATGAAGTAAGAAAATAAATAGGCCATAGTGGCAAAATAATTTAAATTTAGCAAATAAACACTGGAATGATAGATGTGCAGAAGATGAATGTGCAAGTAAAGATACCAGGGTGCAAAGGAGCAAAAATAAATAACAATATTGGTATGAGGTAGTTGGGTGGGCTATTTACAGATGGGCTCTATACAGGTGCAATGATCTGTAAGCTGCTCTGACAGCTGATGCTTAAAGTTAAAGTTTTATTTCCATGACTGATCATAAAATGATATTGTCTCTCCGCAGCAGACATATAGTGAGCAATATGTTTGGGACAAATCACAATAACATCTCAGTAATGAATTGCAATAAATATAGAATCTTGAGAACCATGAGAATTGCAATACATATCGTATTGGCACTTAAGTATTGTGATAATATATTGTGAGGTCCCTACTTAGAATGCACTATGACCACATAATACGTTATGCCTGTATAATAATACCCGTGTTATCAACAGTTTCTTAGGGGAAGCATGTTTTCAAAACGACCAAACAAATATGGACAGGCTAACTTTGAATTCAATTTGAATACTGAACCAGAAGAACAACTTGGGTCCATAGCATCTCAGTGTTCCTCTGTATGTGAGCAATTGTTTTTGTTTGAAGTACTACTGATTTCCCTTTCATTGTTGTAAAGCCTGTCATACGGATGTGCTTGATAGTCAAAATAGCTACCACTTCCAAATATAAAAGTGTTTTGTTTGAATTTCAAGATGAACATAAAATGGAACTACAAATATATTTCCAGTAAACTCTACAGGTAAATGCTTTTGCATTGACTGAGGGCTTGGCACATGCGTACAAACCTCATTGTTTGCACACTCACCCCCGAGTTAAACCCAGTAATGAATCATCATCAGCTGAGAAAACAGCTGACACTTCTATATCTTCCTGTCTGAACATGAAAGAAAAATCTAAACATACAAGCTACATATTCCCCATAAAGTGAAGTGAGACATAGAAAAAGTGTAAGGCCAAGGAAGAAATATACACATTAATCTCAAGTTCCTCTACACACCTTCCTCTAGGCATCATCAAGCCCATAAAACGCCCGAGGGCTCTCAAGAACAAGTTTGTTCAACTGATACTAGTTTTGTTGGCAGTTGACAAAACTGCCAACACATTGCTTTTCAAAATGGAGGGTGTACGAATGTTTTGCATGAGATTAAGTGACAAGAGCAATGAGCAATACAGTGTAGATAATAAGTGCATGTATGCACTTCTTCAATTGTTAAAACACACTTACTGGGACTAATTTCATAACCACTTCTATCATGGTCAAGTATTATTTGCTCGTTTCAAATGCTTCCACTTCTATCAATCGTACAAGAAAAGCACTTTACTCCAATTAGGGGAGGGGTGGTGTGGTTCGGGGAAAATAAAGCTAAATATATATATATTTTTAAATATATACAGTATCAGTCAAACGTTTGGACACACCTACTCATTCCAGGTTTTTTTTTTCATTTTTTCTTCTATTTTCTACATTGTAGAATAATAGTGAAGACATCAAAAGTATGAAATAACACATATGGAATCATGTAGTAACCAAATTGTTTTTGAGAGAATGCCAAGAGTGTGCAAAGCTGTTATCAAGGCAAAGGGTGGCTACTTTGAAGAATCTAAAATAAAATATATCTTGATTTGTTTAACACTTTTTTTGGTTACAACATAATTCCATGTGTTATTTCATACTTTTGATGTCTTCACTATTATTCTACAATGTAGAAAATATTTTAAAAAATAAAGAAAACCCCTTGAATGAGTATATGATTGGAAATGATGCAGACAATTACATTGATAGAAGCTACAATCTATCTGCAATATTAAGGCTGATCTACCCCCCCCCCCCAAAAAATACAAAAATGTAAATAAAAGCACCGTAGGCCACTAGTTTTGGGAGACATTTAATCGGCATCAAAGATAGAGTTTAACACAGTGGTTATTTAGCTGTTATAACTATTAAATAGCAGAACATTTGATTTTTTTGCCTCTAGAGTCCCCCTGATGCCGATGTGATAACGTTTTTTTTATTAAACCATTTATCTGTAAAAACTGCTTACAGACAACCATCAAAGTCTGCTCTCCATCTAATGGGATCACAGCTACCCAGCCTTGGCTGACACGACAAACACTTGCTGCACAAGGTGACCTTCCTCCTAGAGGACCTATCCCATCCACTCTCCAAAGAGTTTGACCAATTGGCTTCTGGATGCCGGTACAAGGTACCAAGGTTCAACTGAGGGAGAGCACAAAGCACTTAGGAATGGGATGTTTACCTAATGACTCAAATTACAGCTATGTTTGCCTGAGTCACCTTACTAGATAATTCAGAGTGCCACCCAATGTTGGTAGACAATGTCCAGAGCAAGGCTAGCGCTTAGCTGAATATAGGAATTCTCAGTTCACGCTTATTATGCTTTAGATTTACTGCAAATTAATAGATAAATAACTGATATGTATTTTCCCAGGAGACATGAGTACAATCCTTACCTGTATGACCCAGCAATGACTTCCTCACAGTCTATAATCATAAACTTTTCCTGGACCTGCCCGGTGAATTTTTTCCCACTTTTAGTGCAGTATGTATCTCCACACACACTGCGGATTCTCATGTTCTGGAAAGATAATGAAAATGTCAAATTTTGTGGAAATAATAACACCAATGAGATTAACAATATCTAACGAATCATGATGTATGTTTGCAGGTAATAAATGGTATCAACCCATCTTCCATTTTCACACTGAAAAAGTGTGGCAAGTTGAATCCTATTGTATAATGAATGCATGCACATGCGTGCACACACACACAGAATAAGAGAGAAGGAGAAGCAGAAACACAGCGAGAGGGGGGGGGGAGAAAAGAGGGAGCGAAATACAGAGTAGAAATAGTACATTCTATTCAGCAATCCATCAACCCATGCACCCACCACATCCCATACTTACACCCAGGTGAGAGTTTTGGATGTCCAGTGCTGCACACATGTCAACAAAGTAGTTGAGATTCTTCTCATCCAGGAGAATGTACACAGGGACCTTGCGTTTGTTCGAGGCCTCCATCAAGTCACACAGCAGATCAACGTCTGTGAAGAGGTCCATGACCAACGCTATGACCTGCACATACAGGGAAAAGTTGATAAATACAAACATTTCATTTGATGGATGGACAACAGGATACAATGCTGATATTTTCTATTTGGTCATTTTATCTATAGGCCTATAATAATAATATATATTTTTTTATATCACATCTGTATTTTGTACCAGCCAAGTATGAATGATAATTAAAACGTTAAATCATACTATTTTAGAATCAGAATCACCAAGTACATGTTTGGTGTGCATGACAGCTAGGTGTATTAAAGCAGTGGTTTTCAAACCTCTATTCAGGGACCCCCAGCCGTTCTATGTATTTGACATATTCCAGAGCTAGCACACCGGATTCAACTTGCCAACTGATCATCAAGCCTTTGACTAAGTCAATCAGGTGAGCTAGTTCAGGGTTACAACAAAATTGTGAAACGTCTGAGGGTCCCAGAGGAGAGTTTTATTTTATTTAGAAACACTGTATTAGAGGGTGTGCAGGAGAATGGGAATATACCCTTTTTAGCCGATTGAAAAAAATAGGAATATACCCTTTGATGAGCACAATATAATGTTCTCTTAATGAGGTTTACATATAGGGCATTAAAACACTTAGCTTTTTAAGGCATTATATAGTATTGGTCATAATGCTATATGAATGTAGGAATATATGATGATTTATATGATTACTTATGGTGTGCATTACATTGCAGAGGGTATTCATAGGAAATGTTAACATTTTTATCCAACACAAGTCTACATGGCGTTTTGCCAAGGATAACTAGGCATGAGCTGAAGGCCTGTATGCCTCTGTACATGCTGTAGTAAAAAGTATTGCTATTGCACTAGGCTACCTTTTCTTCAAATTAATATGACACACACATGACATATTACAGGCTGAAATGAATGTATGAAACATTGATGACCCTAAGGAAATTATAGCCTGGGCCTATGGATTACTGTATGGGGAGGCCTCTTGCTCCAAAACGAAACTTTAAAGGCTTGTAATGTCTCCCAATTTCCTTTAAAATACATGGAGGTAAATGTATGTGTTTTAGCGACAACACACAGCTTTTCCAGATAAGATTGCAAAACATACAGTACATGGGCATGTTTAGACATGTCAAATAGTTCAATTGTTTGTATTAAAGCAAAAATAAGCCCATAGCCATACCACAGGAGTGGACAGAGGTAGGAAAATAACCCAAGTGCTTTTTGGGGGAACATAGCCATTGGCCGTTACTCTCTCTCTCTGTGTGTGTGTATATATATAAAATTCAATGACTTACCCTTTTTGCTTTATTAATTAACGACCGAATGAGGTCTTTCACATTGTGAGTCTTGTCCCTTTGGAAATAGATCTGTGTTTCTGAGGGTCCGTATCGTTGGGGGTTTTCTGGCCACCCTAGTTCCAGAATAGGTGGCTCTTCGTCGGACATCATTGGGAAATAGGTCCCCGAGGTAAGCTCCGACACCGTATCCCCCTCCCCAATGTCCCCCTCGGTGCCATTTGAGCTGTTTTCGGAGCTACAGTTCTTGGCTGCATTCTCCGTAATATAATGAATCTCAAGCGGCGAGAGAAAATTTAATTCCCTTTCCTCTGTCAGAACTCGTCTGTATTCCTTCTCCCCAGACTCCAACAGAGCGTCGGTTGCCAACCTGGCCGCCTCGTTGTGGCTGAGTTCGAGCGTCGAGCCTTGTCGCCATGGGTTCTTCACTTCTTCTAACCTGCTGGCGAGTTTACCAAGCGCTTTGCGCCCGGAGTTCTGTGTCGGCCGGAGCGCTTCGGAGCTCATCATTGTGCCTACGCAGCACTAAGTGTACTCTCCTGCACTACAGTACTCTTACAGGCATATAGCAAATGTAAATCTCTAAAAACTAGTAGTCTCTTTATAAAAACGGCCTGCGCTGAAATGGACTGGACTTCTCTAGTTGCCGATCATGACAGCGACTGTAGGCTATTCCCGCGGGGGCTTTCGTATTGTTGGTCTAATAGTCTGTTCAGAAGCACACCGCCTCTTCCTCACCAGGGTGTAACCATTAGTCCAAGAAGTTGCGTTTTGCAACAAAAACAAGAGTTTCTATTGGACACATTCAGGTAGGTCTCGCCCTCGTCCCGTTTTCTTCCGTTTACGAAAAGTTTTGCAACAGAATCGGTGTAATGAATACACCCCTGTTTATAGCGGTCGCGAGAGGCTCCACCTCTCGCTCACCTGATATGAAATTGAAAACCTATCCCCAGCGTCTCTTTATGGTAGCCATCATACAGTGCATTTGGAAAGTATTCAGACCCCTGAACCTTTTCCACATTTTGTTACGTTATTCTAAAATGGATAAATAATTAATAATTCCTTAGCAATCTACAGACATTTTTGCAAAATTATTTTAAAAAATACCTTATTTACATAACTATTCAGACCCTATGAGACTCAACATTGAGCTCAGGTGCATCCTAAGGTCCCATAGTTGACAGTTGCATGTCAGTGCAAAAACCAAGCCATGAGGTTTTAGGAATTGTCCGTAGAGCTCAGAGACAGGATTGTGTCGAGGCACAGAAGGGTATCAAAACATTTCTGCAGCCCTCCACCAATCAGGCCTTTATGTAGTGACCAGACGGAAGCCAGTCCTCAGTAAAAAGGCACATGACAGCCCACTTGGAGTTTGACAAAAGGCACCTAAAGACTCTCAGACCATGAGAAACAAGACTATCTGGTCTGATGAAACCAAGATTGAACTATTTTGCCTGAATGCCAAGCGTCACATCTGGAGGAAACCTGGCACCATCCCTACAGTGAAGTATGGTGGTGGCAGCATCATGCTGTGGGATGTTTTTCAGTGGCAGGGCCTGGGAGACTAGTCAGGATCGAGGCAAAGATGAATGGAGCACAGAGAGATCCTTGATGAAAACCTTCTCCAGAGCAGTCAGGACCTCAGACTGGGGGCGAAGGTTCACCTTCCAAAAGGACAACGACCCTAAGCACACAGCAAAGTCAACACAGGAGTGGCTTCGGGACAAGTCTCTGAATGTCCTTGAGTGGCCCAGCCAGAGCACGAACTTGAACCCGATCTAACATCTCTGGAGAGACCTGAAAATAGCTGTGCAGCAACCTCACAGAGCTTGAGAGGATCTGCAGAGGAGAATGTGAGACACTCCCCAAATACAGGTGTGCCAAGCTTGTAGGGTCATACCCAAGAAGACTTGAGGCTGTAATCGCTGCCAACAGTGCTTCAAGAAAGTACTGCGTACAGGGTCTGAATACATATGTAAATGTGATTTAAGTTTTTTATTTTAAATATTTTTTCCCCAATTTCTGAAAACCTGTGTTTTTCTGTGTCATTATGGGGTATTGTGTGTAGATTGATGTAATACATCATCTTAGAATAAGGCTGTAATGTAACAAAATGTGAAAAAAGTCCAAGAGTCTGAATAATTTCTGAGGCACTTTGTGTCTGTCATTCAAAAGTTTGTGCTCCCTTAGAAATGTCCTTGAAAAGCACATATTTTTGTCCATTAAAATACCAGCAAATTGATCAGAAATACAGTGTAGTAATATTGTGATCAAATTGATCACAATACAGTGTAGACATTGTTAATGTTGTAAATGACTATTGTAGCTGGAAATGGCAGATGTTTTATGGAATATCTACATAGGCGTTCAGAGGCCCATTATCAGCAACCATCACTCCTTTGTTTCAATGGCACGTTGTGTTAGCTAATCCAAGTTTATCATTTAAAAAAAGGCAAATAATCATTAGAAAACCCTTTTGCAATTAGGTTAACACAGCTGGCTCTAACCAGAATAGAAAGGGGAGTGGGAGGACCCGATGCACAGCTGAGTAAGAGGACAAGTACATCAGTGTGCCTAGTTTGAGAAACAGACACCTCACAAGTCCTCAACCAGTCTCAATGTCAACAGTGAAGAGGCAACTCCAGGATGCTGGCCTTCTAGGCAGAATTCCTCTGTCCAGTGTCTGTGTTCTTTTGGCCATCTTAATCTTTTCTTTTTATTGGCCAGTCTGAGATATGGCTTTTTCTTTGCAGCTCTGCCTAGAGGGCCAGCATTCCAGTCGCCTCTTCACTGTTAAAATTGAGACTGTTGTTTTGCGGGTCCTATTTTTAGGAAAAGGGTTTTCTAATGATCAATTAGCCTTTTAAAATGATAAACTTGGATTAGCTATCACAACGTGCCATTGGAACACAGGAATGGTGGTTGCCGATAATGGGCCTCTGTACGCCTATGTAGATAATCCATTAAAAAAAATATTAAAAATATGCTGTTTCTAGCTACAATAGTAATTTACAACATTAACAATGTTTACACTGTATTTCTAATCAATTTAAACGTTATTCTACATGGACAAGAAATGTGCTTTTCTTTCAAAAACAAGGACATTTCTAAGTGACCCCAAACATTTGAACAATAGTGTGTATATACAGTGCCTTGTGAAAGTATTCGGCCCCCTTGAACTTTGCGACCTTTTGCCACATTTCAGGCTTCAAACATAAGGATATCAAACTGTATTTTTTTGTGAAGAATCAACAAGTGGGACACAATCATGAAGTGGAATGACATTTATTGGATATTTCAAACTTTTTAACAAATAAAAAACTGAAAAATTGGGCGTGCAAAATTATTCAGCCCCCTTAAGTTAATACTTTGTAGCGCCACCTTTTGCTGCGATTACAGCTGTAACTCGCTTGGGGTATGTCTCTATCAGTTTTGCACATCGAGAGACTGACATTTTTCCCATTCCTCCTTGCAAAACAGCTCGAGCTCAGTGAGGTTGGATGGAGAGCATTTGTGAACAGCAGTTTTCAGTTCATTCCACAGATTCTCGATTGGATTCAGGTCTGGACTTTGACTTAGGCCATTCTAACACCTGGATATGTTTATTTTTGAACCATTCCATTGTAGATTTTGCTTTATGTTTTGGGTCATTGTCTTGTTGGAAGACAAATCTCCGTCCCAGTCTCAGGTCTTTTGCAGACTCCATCAGGTTTTCTTCCAGAATGGTCCTGTATTTGGCTCCATCCATCTTCCCATCAATTTTAACCATCTTCCCTGTCCCTGCTGAAGAAAAGCAGGCCCAAACCATGATGCTGCCACCACCATGTTTGACAGTGGGGATGGTGTGTTCAGAGTGATGAGCTGTGTTGCTTTTACGCCAAACATAACGCTTTGCATTGTTGCCAAAAAGTTCAATTTTGGTTTAATCTGACCAGAGCACCTTCTTCCACATGTTTGGTGTGTCTCCCAGGTGGCTTGTGGCAAACTTTACACGACACGTTTTATGGACATCTTTAAGAAATGGCTTTCTTCTTGCCACTCTTCCATAAAGGCCAGATTTGTGCAATATATGACTTTGTCAACCATTTTGAAAAGAAGGTCGACGACATCCGATCCTCATTTGCTAAGTCAAACGACACCGCTGGTTCTGCTCACACTGCCCTACTCTGTGCTCTGACCTTTTTCTCCCCTCTCTCTCCAGATGAAATCTCGCGTCTTGTGACGGCCGGCCGCCCAACAACCTGCCCGCTTGACCCTATCCCCTCCTCTCTTCTCCAGACCATTTCCGGAGACCTTCTCCCTTACCTCACCTCGCTCAGCAACTCATCCCTGACCGCTGGCTACGTCCCTTCCGTCTTCAAAAGAGCGAGAGTTGCACCCCTTCTGAAAAAACCTACACTCGATCCCTCCGATGTCAACAACTACAGACCAGTATCCCTTCTTTCTTTTCTCTCCAAAACTCTTGAACGTGCCGTCCTTGGCCAGCTCTCCCGCTATCTCTCTCTGAATGACCTTCTTGATCCAAATCAGTCAGGTTTCAAGACTAGTCATTCAACTGAGACTGCTCTTCTCTGTATCACGGAGGCGCTCCGCACTGCTAAAGCTAAGTCTCTCTCCTCTGCTCTCATCCTTCTAGACCTATCGGCTGCCTTCGATACTGTGAACCATCAGATCCTCCTCTCCAACCTCTCCGAGTTGGGCATCTCCGGCGCGGCCCACGCTTGGATTGCGTCCTACCTGACAGGTCGCTCCTACCAGGTGGCGTGGCGAAAATCTGTCTCCTCACCACGCGCTCTCACCACTGGTGTCCCCCAGGGCTCTGTTCTAGGCCCTCTCCTATTCTCGCTATACACCAAGTCACTTGGCTCTGTCATAACCTCACATGGTCTCTCCTATCATTGCTATGCAGACGACACACAATTAATCTTCTCCTTTCCCCCTTCTGATGACCAGGTGGCGAATCGCATCTCTGGCAGACATATCAGTGTGGATGACGGATCACCACCTCAAGCTGAACCTCGGCAAGACGGAGCTGCTCTTCCTCCCGGGGAAGGACTGCCCGTTCCATGATCTCGCCATCACGGTTGACAACTCCATTGTGTCCTCCTCCCAGAGCGCTAAGAACCTTGGCGTGATCCTGGACAACACCCTGTCGTTCTCAACTAACATCAAGGCGGTGGCCCGTTCCTGTAGGTTCATGCTCTACAACATCCGCAGAGTACGACCCTGCCTCACACAGGAAGCGGCGCAGGTCCTAATCCAGGCACTTGTCATCTCCCGTCTGGATTACTGCAACTCGCTGTTGGCTGGGCTCCCTGCCTGTGCCATTAAACCCCTACAACTCATCCAGAACGCCGCAGCCCGTCTGGTGTTCAACCTTCCCAAGTTCTCTCACGTCAGCCCGCTCCTCCACTCTCTCCACTGGCTTCCAGTTGAAGCTCGCATCCGCTACAAGACCATGGTGCTTGCCTACGGAGCTGTGAGGGGAACGGCACCTCAGTACCTCCAGGCTCTGATCAGGCCCTACACCCAAACAAGGGCACTGCGTTCATCCACCTCTGGCCTGCTCGCCTCCCTACCACCGAGGAAGAACAGTTCCCGCTCAGCCCAGTCAAAACTGTTCGCTGCTTTGGCCCCCCAATGGTGGAACAAACTCCCTCACGACGCCAGGACAGCGGAGTCAATCACCACCTTCCGGAGACACCTGAAACCCCACCTCTTTAAGGAATACCTAGGATAGGATAAAGTAATCCTTCTCACCCCCCCCCTCCCTTTAAGATTTAGATGCACTATTGTAAAGTGACTGTTCCACTGGATGTCATAAGGTGAATGCACCAATTTGTAAGTCGCTCTGGATAAGAGCGTCTGCTAAATTACTTAAATGTAATGTAATGTAAATGATTGTTGTCCTATGGACAGAGTCTCCCACCTCAGCTGTAGATCTCTGCAGTTCATCCAGAGTGATCATAGGCCTCTTGGCTGCATCTCTGATCAGTCTTCTCCTTGTATGAGCTGAAAGTTTAGAGGGACGGCCAGGTCTTGGTTGATTTGCAGTGGTCTGATACTCCTTCCATTTCAATATTATCGCTTGCACAGTGCTCCTTGGGATGTTTAAAGCTTTGGAAATCTTTTTGTATCCAAATCCGGCTTTAAACTTCTTCACAACAGTATCTCGGACCTGCCTGGTGTGTTCCTTGTTCTTCATGATGCTCTCTGCGCTTTTAACGGACCTCTGAGACTATCACAGTGCAGGTGCATTTATACGGAGACTTGATTACACAAAGGGGGATTGTATTTATCATCATTAGTCATTTAGGTCAACATTGGATCATTCAGAGATCCTCACTGAACTTTTGGAGAGAGTTTGCTGCACTGAAAGTAAAGGGGCTGAATAATTTTGCACGCCCAATTTTTCAGTTTTTGATTTGTTAAAAAAGTTTGAAATATCCAATAAATGTCGTTCCACTTCATGATTGTGTCCCACTTGTTGATTCTTCACAAAAAAATACAGTTTTATATCTTTATGTTTGAAGCCTGAAATGTGGCAAAAGGTCGCAAAGTTCAAGGGGGCCGAATACTTTCGCAAGGCACTGTATATGTAACATTGGTTGTATTGCGTTTCAGGGAGGCCTTTATGCCTGCTACGTTAGATTAAGGGCTCTACACAATCTAATGTTCCACCTCAATTCGGCTGAGAGCTCTCTCAATTCCACCCCTCCCCGTGAGTGGGATAAAGTTATTAAGTGACAATATAGGATTAGCACTCCAATGTTTGTTTTTTTGTTGTTGTCTGCATGGCTGCAACTTCTCCTAATACGCTGTTACAAACCTATACCTGATGTCACCTTTCTATTTTATTGCACAGGTTATAATTATGCAATGTAGGCCTATTATACATTGTTTATAGGCCTACCCAATTTTGTATGTAATAGACCAATGGGTCTCAAGCAGTGTCAAAGATATGGCTTCTGAGTTGTGTGTCCACCTAAATTTGACAAACGGGTCCACAAGACAAGACTATCTGGTAGTAATTTACCTCTACTTTCAACCTGGTCTCAGAGCATTTCATATTATTCTGGATGTATTAATTTGTGGATGCCATCACTCATTTCGTATGATATGTTATTATTTACAATTCGTATTTTATGTTACGAATTTGCAAAACGTATGATACATTATGAATTCTAGTTAGGTGGCTAACGTTAGATAGCTGGCTAACATTAGCTAGGCTAGGGGTTAGGAGTCAGGTTAAATGGTTATGGTTAGGGGGGTGTTTTAGCTAAGGGTAACGTTAAGGTTAGGGGAAGGGTTATCTAACAGGGTTAAGGTTAGGAGAAGGATTAGGCAACATGCTAAGTAGTTGCAAAGTAGGTAAAAAATATTAGGTAGTTGAAAATGTGCTAATTAGCTAAAATGCTAAAGTTGACCCTACTTTTGCTTTTGACTTATATAGCCATACCATACTAATTTGAGTGTCTCGGATTTACCTTTGTTACATCTATTATTTTGCCTTCTAGCAATGTAAGCATTTAGATCTAATAGGCTTGCTTGATCAGGCACTCATATCCTACCAGCTTGGCTATGGCTGCACTGCCACTGACTGAATAGTAAATATAGGAACTAGTGAAGAGTGCATGACATTGTAGAATTTAATTTACATGTCATCTTGCACATAAAAGGCCACAAGGCAAATTATATTTAAAAAAAGCATCCACACTCAAATTAAAAGTCCTCAACAGGAAGGAAATCAGTAGCCTACATCTCAGCATCTGAGGTGCAGATATTTAATTTCTCTTTTGTTTTGTATTTCCTTTATCTTTCAGTTGAAATTGATTGATTCAAAATAATGATTGAATTTTCCACAATGTGGAGGTTCTATTTCAAAAGAAGAATATTTAAAAATTAAACTGACCAGCGGTTAATACTTTTGATCACAATCACTGAAGAGATCCTTACTGGGGTAAGACAGATGTAGGCCCACCCATGGTGGAATATTTATTCCCACAAAAACTCAAAACTAGTAATTGAAGGCACAGGATGGGGTACTCCATTGTGACGTGATGCGGCAGGATGTAGAGGTAATCAATACTCATGCTTGTACTATTTCATGTTAAGCAATATTATACCTGGTTGATATCATACATACAATGCCTGACATCAAGCCCTTATCTGCAATAACTTATCTCCGAATCAACTAATCGTCTGTCACTGAAGTGTTAACAGTACAAGTAGGTTATTCTTGTTGATCACATTCATATCTGCTAATCTAAAAGCTGTCAAAACAGCTCAGATGTGTTCTTTCTCTAACCACCCATAATCATGAGACCGGAATTGTCATCAGTTTGCACTACGATCACCACTGCAATTACAGTGTGTTCCTTACAAAACTAACAAATCAGGTTTAACCAGATTCTTTCAACTGAGGTGCCCATAGAGGTAATGGTGACACAGCTCATCGTGATACAACAGCAAACACTTGTATTGTGAATAGCACATTATTTTAACATATAGGAATAATGAATGGAGTTTCTTTTTTTTTTAACGCACATCCACAATAATAACAGGAGCTGGACAAAAGTAAGGTCCAATAAACAGAAAAATATTATGTTCGCTCACTGCTTTGCTGCTCCCATTACTTTTGGGACCAGCAAAATAGTAAACAGATATTCCCTTTTTCGATATGGGTTCTCAACTTCTTTTCAACGGATCAATTTTGAAATCACAATCAATAATAAATACACAGCAGGATTATCTTGCTGAGTTTGAGTGGACATATACAGTGGGGCAAAAAAGTATTTAGTCAGCCACCAATTGTGCAAGTTCTCCCACTTAAAAAGATGAGAGAGGCCTGTAATTTTCATCATAGGTACACCAACTATGACAGACAAAATGAGATTTTTTATCTTCAGAAAATCACATTGTAGGATTTGTAATGAATGTATTTGCAAATTATGGTGGAAAATAAGTATTTGGTCAATAACAAAAGTTTCTCAATACTTTGTTATATACCCTTTGTTGGCAATGACAGAAGGTCAAACGTTTTCTGTAAGTCTTCACACACGGTTGCTGGTATTTTGGCCCATTCCTCCATGCAGATATCCTCTAGAGCAGTGATGTTTTGGGGCTGATGCTGGGAAACATGGACTTTCAACTTCATCCAAAGATTTTCTATGGGGTTGAGATCTGGAGACTGGCTAGGCCACTCCAGGACCTTGAAATGCTTCTTACGAAGCCACTCCTTCGTTGCCCGGGCGGTGTGTCTGGGATCATTGTCATGCTGAAAGACCCAGCCACGTTTCATCTTCAATGCCCTTGCTGATGGAAGGAGGTTTTCACTCAAAATCTCACGATACATGGCCCCATTCATTCTTTCCTTTACACGGATCAGTCCCTCTGCAGAAAAACAGCCCCAAAGCATGATGTTTCCACCCCCATGTTTCACAGTAGGTATGGTGTTCTTTGGATGCAACTCAGCATTCTTTGTCCTCCAAACACGACAAGTTGAGTTTTTCCCCAAAAATTTGATTTTGGTTTCATCTGACCATATGACATTCTCCCAATCTTCTTCTGGATCATCCAAATGCTCTCTAGCAAACTTCAGACGGGCCTGGACATGTACAGGCTTAAGCAGGGGGACACATCGAGCACTGCAAGATTTGAGTCCCTGGCGGCGTAGTGTGTTACTGATGGTAGGCTTTGTTACTTTGGTCCCAGCTCTCTGCAGGTCATTCACTAGGTCCCCCCTGTGGTTCTGGGATTTTTGCTCACCGTTCTTGTGATCATTTTGACCCCACGGGTGAGATCTTGCGTGGAGCCCCAGATCGAGAGATTATCAGTGGTCTTGTATGTGTTACATTTGCTAATAATTGCTCCCACATTTGATTTCTTCAAACCAATCTGCTTACCTATTGCAGATTCAGTCTTCCCAGCCTGGTGCAGGTCTACAATTTTGTTTCTGGTGTCCTTTGACAGCTCTTTGGTCTTGGCCATAGTGGAGTTTGGAGTGTGGCTGTTTGAGATTGTGGACAGGTGTCTTTTATACTGATAAGAAGTTCAAACAGGTGCCATTAATACAGGTAACAAGTGGAGGACAGAGGAGCCTCTTATTAATGTTGTTACAGGTCTATGAGAGCCAGAAATGTTGCTTGTTTGTAGGTGACCAAATACTTATTTTCCACCATAATTTGCA
This sequence comes from Oncorhynchus gorbuscha, assembly GCF_021184085.1. NCBI lineage: Eukaryota > Metazoa > Chordata > Actinopteri > Salmoniformes > Salmonidae > Oncorhynchus > Oncorhynchus gorbuscha. The sequence continues at coordinate 36,301,368 of NC_060193.1, read as the reverse complement.
AATAAATTCATTAAAAAGCCTACAATGTGATTTTCTGGATTTTTTCCCCTCATTTTGTATGTCATAGTTGAAGTGTACCTATGATGAAAATTACAGGCCTCTCATCTTTTTAAGTGGGAGATCTTGCACAATTGGTGGCTGACTAAATACTTTTTTGCCCCACTGTAGTTCTCAGAAATACAAATTGGACCTTTCAAATTGGTAAAATGGCAACCGTAATACATTGACTACGAGCGACGTGCCAGCCTTATTTATTAATTTTTACATAAATATCCCACCAATAGTAATATGCCACCACCCATTATTCCAGAAAAAAAACAAAAAATGGAAGACTGAGCACTGCCATAGAATTGTTGAACTTCCCAGACATCTAGCATCTTTGGCACCGTCTTCCTCAGCTTTTCAGACGTTTCAGGATGGAGAACTCAAATAATGTTTTTGATCTGATTGTTTGTGAAGGGTGGTGCTAAGAGGTGCTGAAGTAATGCTTAAATAACAGGAGTTACATTCTAAATGGAAATGACAGCCACAACCCTGCAGGGAGGGCAAGTACAAATTTGCAAAATTCGATTTGATTAAAAAGATGTGACCTGACTCAAACTTGTTCCAGCAACGGCTCAGTAAAAGTTGATACAAGTCAAGGATGCCCCATATGACATAAGGCCAACACTCTCCTAATGAATTCATTCTTTGTGGAGAAATACTTTTGCTAATAAAACCAAACATTCTGTAGGGTTTGCATACTATACATATTCGGTAAGATGTGTCAGTCCTAAGCATTTTTTCTTCTCAGCTAGGGAAAACATTCCGACTTGATTCAGTCAGAAAAAACAAAACAATTTAGCACTTATTTCACTGTCTATTTACCAAAATGCATCCACGTGCGTGCGTTAAGTAGGGCTCACAAGACAGGTTTAGGTTATGCTACAATCCTACTGTAGTCTTGACTAAGCATTGGATCTAAAAAAAAATGTACTCTAACATGGAACGTTTCATCAGATAACCTTAGCTGGCTGGTCTCACCCTGCTATTCCAGCTTCTCCTAGATTATGTTTAATGTCCTGGGAATTGCCTGTAAAGACTGGCTGAATAAAGTGTAGTTAGATTGACAGTAGCAGATAGAGGAACAGGGTTCTTAAATTAATAATATAATAATAATAAATGCCATTTAGCAGACGCTTTTATCCAAAGCGACTTACAGTCATGTGTGCATACATTCTACATATGGGTGGTCCCGGGGATCGAACCCACTACCCTGGCGTTACAAGCGCCATGCTCTACCAACTGAGCTACAGAAGGACCACAATTAAAGGATATAGCACAACAATTAAGTGCTTGGCTTACTCTGTAGTCCTTTTCATGATTGCCTCTGTCAATAAATAACTTTGTACATGTGAGGCTGTCTACAAACTTAACATATTTAGATGATATATTTATGGCATATCAATCCAACGCATTTTATAAAGCCTTTTTTCATCAGCAGTTGTCACAAAGAGAGGCGACATGTAGCCTAGTGGTTAGAGCATTGGGCCAGTAACCGAAAGGTTGCTGTAGGGACAAACATCCGAGAAGGCAGGAACCTAGGAAAAAAACCTAAAGGAACCAGGCTCCGAGGGGTGGCCAGTCCTCTTCTGGTTGTACTGGGTAGAGATTTAAGAGTACAAATGCTTAAAATGACCTAATTTCATTAATACAATGGAAAGGCATTTATCCCTGCAAAATTGAGAGCACAAGTTAATTAAAATTGGAAGGGCCACCTCAGATTTTCACTGAGCACTTTGTAGGGTCATTTTTGATTGTTTTAATTGGGATGTCATATAATCAATTTCTCTGAAATCAACATGGGCCTGAACCCTCGTAATGTTTTCCGAGCTAAGCGAAATCAACATTATCTCCTTAGGGAGGAAACAATTTTTTGCATTTAAGTTACTGACAGTACTGCTTACACCTAGAGATTATACATATCACCTGAAGCGAGCTTAGCCGTGATACCACTGGGTTTGTGAAGTCAAACCTCCTCCACCCATAGGCATGCACTAAACACTCCCTTAACACAGCAGCAGGGTGAGTGCTCCTCCAGGACACTCATGAAGAAAACAAATAGGAAAGAACAGGGCCGTGTCTGAACCAGTTGACTCCCTGGTGCGGTGCCAGGGCCTCCATCCAGCTCATGGTAATACATTGCAGCCTGACAACATTGCTCTCAACAGCTTAACGTCGACCTTTTCCAAGGCGCTGTTTGTCACTCTCTGGTCTGGGCCTCGGGACATTTACAGTTTACTACCATGGGAACACTGACTAAGCCGACTTGAGCTTGCCATTTCCTGTTTAAAGTCTGTTTGAGATGTATTATTTTGGGTAGGTTGATAAATGTAGTTTGTGGGAAGGTTGGGTGTTACACTGTATATCTGTGAGACCTAGATGAGACTACTGTACTTCAACTATGGGCAATACCACATTTGTTTCACAACAGGAGAATAACTGCCTCATCCAACAATTCACTGGGAATATTCACTAAGGCTTCCCTCAACTTTTAGCCAAACTGGAAATATAGCGGTGTTGGTTAGAGCCCTAAGCTTTTCCTGGTCGAATCACAAGGTCAAGAAAACTCAAAGGTCATCTATGATAAGATTACCGCAGCACTATTCAGATCAAAATAATCTTTGTAGAAAGGTGGCGCAACGATCTGAACACACACAAGTAGAGGAAATGGGGTGACTGATCTGAACCCAAAAGGGTCACAGTACTGGAAGACGTAACAACACAACAGAAGTGGCACACTGAATCCTGCCTGGTCATGTGAGCAGGCTTTGTGGATCATGGTGTGGTAAGTAAACACGAGGTGACACACCTGAAGGATAATATAACACAGGAAGACTGTTAGTTTTACTGCTGTCCTGTTGACTGCTCTAAAACCACCATGCTGTAAACCTGCACATGATCTCTGTGTTAGCAGTATAGGTCAGCGCCTGGCTGCCCGCAGAGCAAATAGACATGGCCTAGGAAGTTACACCAAACAAGATCATATGACCATGTAGTACTAACCACTAGCAACTGTATATAAAGTCCTTTTTATATAGACCTGTGGCTTAAGTGAACAATGGTGACTTGCTGATGACTCCATCTTTGTTTAAATCACTTCCCAGCATCATAAAATGACCAATAGCATGTTTATGACCCCATCGCTAGTTTTGGATTGTTGTCTTTCATAAGATGCGTTTTCTAAACTTTCATGGGAAATGTGAAATACATCCCCCATATGAGTGTTCGAAGCATAGGTGAAAGACTGCATGGATGGGGTGATTTCACTGAATGAGAGAACTCCTGCTGTGGAAAAAAAGCCCTAAAACAAATGCAGGAGGTGGGACCTAAAAGGGCCCACTCCCTCCCTCACAGTCACAGTCAGCTGAACAGCCACACGGATGGCCAGACACACACACACACACACACAATTCCAAACCAAAGGTGTAAAAAAAGGAAACATACAGCTCCAGAAAATATGTACCATTATAAATTATTTCAGATGAATTTAAAAAAATAATAATTTGCAATTGGACAACTGTTATTCCTGGAGAGGAGTCTGTATCTATGTCTCTTCTCCAGACCAGAGCATAAAACTTCCCTTTCTTAAACACCCTTTAGACCTGTTCTCACACACAGGACCCAGTAGACGCTTTCCCTCTCCCAGAGCCCCTTGTGGACCAACGAGACAGTGATCTGTCAGAGGGAAACACAACACCACCGTTTCCATGGAGAAGCCTCCATTCACTGTCAAAGACCTAAAGCAATTGGCTGAGAGCAAATGACAAACATGTATCAACTAGCACACCTGTTATGCAAAACTGGGCTATACTCATCAGGCACTTCATTACTGGTTTACAGATTTATTTTGAAGGAGGATTCATACAAACAAAAAGAAAAACAAAATATTCCTTTGAGACTTATTTCATTTAGGGCAAAAGTCCCATTTTATACATAGATGATTCGCCAGGCAACATGTACAAGTTTCCCATAACAATCGGAGAGCATTGGAAGACGGAACCGCTGCACCAGAAAAACTTAGACAGCGGGGCATGTAACCGCAAAGGCTATGAGGAACACTTATAAATGTTATGGCATCAGAAAAAAAATAGATAACTCGAAAGGATTTCTGTATAATTTTTTAAATGAAGTGCAACATTCCAAGCGGGCACCTTCTTACTCTCAAAACTTATAGGAAATGGCAGTGGATGGTATTCCCTGCCAGTCAGTTGGTTGATGGGACACTGGTTAGGGGGTTGTTTTGGAGGGTGGGTGGGGAAGGGGTGTGAAGGGAGAGAGAGTGTGTGTATGTTGTGTAGATCAGGTGTGAGAGTCCCTGCATGGCAATCCTGCCTAGAGTACAGTGTTTCTGGCCACATAGGAGTATGGGTAGAGAAGGAGGTGGAGCAGGGTGATGGGGGTGGGCGTCTTAGAGGCCAGCGTCGTTGTAGGTGGGCGTGGGGACCTTCAGTATGCTCTGTGCATTATCCTCCAGAAGGGGGCGCCAATTGACCTCCCCAGTCAGCAGGAGGTCCTCACCGTCCAGAGCATCAATAAACTGCATCTGTGTGGAACAAGTACAGATAAAGACAAAAAGCAGCATTAAGTCTGGCACAAGGACATCATTACAGAGGCAAACGTATGCTTCATACACTGCTCAAAAAAATAAAGGGAACACTTAAACAACACAATGTAACTCCAAGTCAATCACACTTCTGTGAAATCAAACTGTCCACTTAGGAAGCAAAACTGATTGACAATAAATCTCACATGCTCTTGTGCAAATGGAATAGACAACAGGTGGAAATTATAGGCAATTAGCAAGACACCCCCAATAAAGGAGTGGTTCTGCAGGTGGTAACCACAGACCACTTCTCAGTTCCTGTGCTTCCTGGCTGATGTTTTGGTCACTTTTGAATGCTGGCGGTGCTTTCACTCTAGTGGTAGCATGAGACGGAGTCTACAACCCACACAAGTGGCTCAGGTAGTGCAGCTCATCCAGGATGGCACATCAATGCGAGCTGTGGCAAGAAGGTTTGCTGTGTCTGTCAGCGTAGTGTCCAGAGCATGGAGGCGCTACCAGGAGACAGGCCAGTACATCAGGAGACATGGAGAAGGTCGTAGGAGGGCAACAACCCAGCAGCAGGAACGCTACCTCCGCCTTTGTGCAAGGAGGAGCAGGAGGAGCACTGCCAGAGCCCTGCAAAATGACCTCCAGCAGGCCACAAATGTGTGGTGTCTGCTCAAACGGTCAGAAACAGACTCCATGAGGGTGGTATGAGGGCCCGACGTCCACAGGTGGGGGTTGTGCTTACAGCCCAACACCATGCAGGACGTTTGGCAGAGATCACCAAGATTGGCAAATGCGCCACTGGCGCCCTGTGCTCTTCACAGATGAAAGCAGGTTCACACTGAGCACATGACAGACATGAGAGTCTGGAGACGCCGTGGAGAACGTTCTGCTGCCTGCAACATCCTCCAGCATGACCGGTTTGGCGGTGGGTCAGTCATGGTGTGGGGTGGCCGCACAGCCCTCCATGTGCTCGCTAGAGGTAAACTATTTTGCTAGTTTGATGGTGGCAGCATCATGCTGTGGGAATTTTTTTCAGCGACAGGGACTGGGAAACTAGTCAGGATCGAGGGAAAGATGAACAGAGCAAAGTCGCTCTCCTTGATCCTTGATGAAAACCTGCTCTAGTTTGCTCAGGACCTCAGACTGGGGTGAAGGTTCACCTTCCAACAGAATGACCCTAAGTACACAGCCAAGACCACGCAGGAGTGGCTTCAGGACAAGCCTCAATTCCTTGAGTGGCCTAGCCAGAGCCCAGACTTAAACCTGATCAAACATCTCTGGAGAGACCTTAAAAATAAAAGTTATGTTTTTGCTTTGTCATTATAGGGTAGTGTGTGTAAACTGAGGGAAAATAAACAATTGAATCAATTTTAGAATAAGGCTGTAACATAACAAAACCTGGAAAAAGTCTAGGGGTCTGAATACTTTCCAAATGCACTGTATAACTCAAATTTCAATGTGAATTTGCTGGGTCACCCAAAAAGTTACATATTGAATCTTTAATTAAGTGGCTTGAGCTCATGGAAGGAGCATTTGATGAAAGTAACTAGTGTGTGTAACGATGCAGTGGCAATGCCAGTGTAGTGAACCACCACTGTACGTGACTTTGTTGCTGGGGAGGGGGGCCTAGGGCCTGCGATTACCTCTCCTGTAGTATGTCATCAGGCATGGCCAGGTTTTATGTGCTGCACCTGTGATTTAACAGCTCTGGCCCACTTGATTAACAAACTTGTTTTCTTTGCACTGCCTTTTCTCAGTCTCTCATTTTCTCTACCTTTCAAGAGCTCGACTACGCTCTTGAAATCCCTGCGAGCTCAGAAAAACAGTATCTTTTGTTTTTCCCCTCTTGAAAAGTCCCCCCGTCTCATAAATTCCTGGCAGTGCCTGTAATGTAGGCTCGCTAACTGCAACCTGTGGCATGGCCCTAGGGCAGGGCCCTGTCTCTGTGTGCAGTGATGCGAGGACACCTTTAATGCAAGCAGGCAGGAGTGGGTCAGGCCCTGGACAACGTACACACCAATAACTCAGGACTACAGGACCAAGGGGGGTGCCAGTGGAGTGGCCGTCACATGTTCCCAACGGCACTTTCATATGTTTTTGTACTAACATGAGTTTCACTGTCGCCATGCCGGCTTGGGTCGAGGAAACGGTCAAACGCTAATCCTTTAAACTCGTAGAAATAGGCCTATATGTATATGGCCAAATTTAAATGTTTCTAACAGAGTAACTATAAACAGCATTATGTATGACCATGGTAGCAATTGAAAGAAAACATTTAGGAGATTGTTAAACCAAAAGGTGAGGACAAAAGCTCACCTGATAAGACTTGAATCCAAACAGACTTGATTTTGTGCATTTTACCAGTGGTGGAAAAAGTACCCAAGTAAAATAAAGAAAACTTAAAAGAAAATGACAAGTAAAAGTCACCCAGTGAAATACTACTTTGAGTAAAAGTATTGGGTTTTAAATATACTTAAGCGTCAAAAGTAAACGCTAGAAATAATGACAAATTCCTTATCTGACTGCATTCTTTTGATAAGTGCGTGAATTGGACATTTCCTTGTCCTGCTAAAGCATTCGAAATGTGCCAGGGAAAATGTACATTTTCTTTAGGAACATAGTGGGGTAAAAGTGGTCAAAAATATAAATAGTACTGTAGACACCCCAAAACACAATTTAAGTAGTACTTCAAAGTATTATTTTACTTATGTTAAACTACTGTATTTTACATTTACTGTAGCTTCCACAGCATTTGTCAACAACGAAATCTGAAAACACACTGGACATTTTGGAGTAGGTGCACGATTGGAAAAAAGGTTTGAGTGAGAGGTCTAACATGATGTCTCCAAGTTTCCACTAGGGAAGCCCCCGACTAAAAAAAATGTATTGGTCGACAGAGACTTCTGTTCTCGCGACCAATCGATGGATTGAAAATGTTAAATGTTTTTCCCCCCCCCCCATATATAGAGACATGCTATATGTTTTAACCAAATAAGCTATAGTCCAGGGTTTTTCTTTTTTACTATTTTCTGCACTGTAGAAAAATATTGAATACGTCAAAACTATGAAATAACTAGAAATGAGAGATTCTTCAAAGTAGCCATCCTTTGCCTTGCACACTTTTGGCTCTCTCAACCAGCTTCACCTGGAATGCTTTGCCAACAGTTGTTGTTGGCTGATTTTCCTTTACTTTGCGGTCCAACTCATCCCAAACCATATCAATTGTGCTGAGGTCTGGTGATTTTGGAGGCCAGGTCGTCTGATGCAGCACTCCATCACTTTCCTTCTTGGTCAAATAGCCCTTACACAGCATGGATGTGTTTTTTGGGTCATTGTCCTGTTGAGAAACAAATTATAGTGGGACTAAGCGCAAACCAGATGGGATGGCATATCGCTGCAGAATGCGGTGGTAGCCATGCTGGTTAAGTGTGCCTTGAATTCTAAATAAAAATCAGACAGTGTCACCAGCAACACCCCCCCCCCGCACCACGACCTCCATGCTTCAGGTTGGGAACCACACACGCGGAGATCATCCGTTCACCTACTCTGCGTCTCACAAAGAAACGGCGGTTGGAACCAAAAATCTCAAATTTGGACTCATCAGACCAAAGGACAGATTTTCACCGGACAAATGTCCACTGCTTATGTTTCTTGGTGCAAGAAAGTCTCTTCTTCATATTGGTGTCCTTTTAGTGGTTTCTTTGCAGCAATTCGTCCATGAAGGCCTGATTCACGCACTCTCCTCTTAACAGTTGATGTTGAGATGTGTCTGTTACTTGAACTCCGTGAAGCATTTATTTGGGCTGAAATTTCTGAGGCTGGTAACTGAACTTATCCTCTGCAGCAGATGTAACTCTGGGGTCTTCCTTTCCTGTGGCAGTCATCATGAGAGCCAGTTTCATCATAGCGCTTTATAGTTTTTGCAACTGCATTTTACATTTTTCCAGATAGACTGTTTCTATGACTCTCCACCAATAATTACAGAGGATTGGAGGATATTTCTGTAATTCAGTGATATTTATTCCCATAGTAATTCGTTATGGATCCATAACTAAATCAACATTTGCATTTTGAAAGGGTATTTTTATAATTATTTTATTAATGAAAGCATAAAGATGCCATTATTAGTTACATTGTTTTAGTTTGAACCTGCAGACTGACACTAAGAATAGAAGTGGGAACATTTCCCTAGTCAGCGCCATTATTAGTGCAATGCCCCTTAAATATGAGATTATTTTGTTTTGAAATAATGTAAAATGAGCGAGAAAAAGGCCATTCTTGAACAAGGGGTGAGAAATCGATATTAATTTGTTTTTAGAGGGAAAAAACCCCATGTCATCTCCTGGAAGGAGCATTTGGTCGAGGCCGGCATGGGTACTGAACCAGCATCTTTAGCAACACAGCTTGCACTGCTACACAGTGTCTTAGACCTTTGCGCCACCCAGGCGCTGTACAACGTGACCGGTCAGGAGTGGCCTACAGCATGAGCAAAATAAGAATACTAACAAAATAAAACCCTGAGTGTAACAACAGTTTTAGTACTACTGAAGTTGTGCACAATTATCAGTTTCTATTTAGGTTTATGCCACCCACTCTGTTAGTAGGACCCAAAAGCATAAATCAGGGTATCGTACTAAACCACAAATTACCTCTAAATCCCACAGCGTAAACTCACAACATTTAAAGGAGGAACCACTGTACACTAAGCCTACTAATGATAATGACAATACTTATAGTTAAATAAATGACACTGAATAAAAACAAATGCAACAATGTCAAAGATTTTATTGAGTTACAGTTAAGGAAGATCAGTCAATTTAAATAAATGACTTTGGCCCTAATCTATGGATTTCACATGACTGGGAATAACAGTTGGTCACAGACACCTTTAAAAAATTTTTTTTTTAAAAGTCAGTGTCGGGTGTGACCACCATTTGCCTCATGCAGCTCGATACATCTCCTTCTCATAGAGTTGATCAGGCGGTTGATTGTGGCCTGTGGAATATTGTCTCACAAATGGCTGTGCAAAGTTTCTGGGTACTGGCGGGAACTGGAACATGCTGTCGTACACGACGATTCAGAGCATCCCAAACATAATCAATGCAGGTCATGAAAGAACTTGGGACATTTCAGCTTCCGGGAATTGTGTACAGATCCTTGGGCCGTGCATTATCATGCTGAAACAGGAGGTGATTGTGGTGGATGAATGGCACAACAATGAGCCTCAGGATCTCAACACTGTATCTGTGCATTCAATTTGCCATTGATTAAATTGCAATTGTGTTCGTTGTGTCGCTTATGCCTGCCCATACCATAACCCCACCACGGGACACACCAAACTGCTCGCCCACACGACGCCATGGCTGTCTGCGTCTGCCGGTACAGTTGAAACCAGGATTCATCCATGAAGAGCACACTTCTCCAGCATGCCAGTGGCCATCCAAGGTGAGAATTTTCCCACCGAAGTTGGTTACGACGCCAAGCTGCAGTCGGGTCAAGACCCTGGTGAGGACGACGAGCACGCAGATGAGGTTCCCTGAGATGGTTTCTGACAGTTTGAGCAGTAATTCTTTGGTTGTGTAAACCCACAGTTATCAGCTGTCCAGGTGGCTCATCTCAGATCATCCCTCAGGTGAAGAAGCCAGTGTGGAGGTCCTGGGCTGGCGTGGTTACACATGATCTGCAGTTGAGGCCAGTTGGACGTACTTCCAAATTCTCTAAAATGAAGTTGGAGGTGACTTGTGGTAGAGAAATGAACATAAAATGATCTGACAACAGCTCTGGTGGACATTCCTGCAGTCAGTATTCCAATTGCATGCTCCCTCAAAACTAGAGACATCTGTGGAATGATGTGTGACAAAGCTGCTTATTTTAGAGTGGCCTTTTATTGTCCCCAACACAAGGTGCACCTGTGTAATGATCACACTGGATGGATTGTCTTGGCAAAGGAAAAATGCTCACTAACAGGGATGTAAACAAATTTCTGCACAAAATCTGACAGAAATGAGCATTTGAGTCTTTTATTTCAGTTGATGAAACATGGGACCAACACTAAGGACCAAGACAACATGTTGCTTTTATATTTCTGTATAGTAACTAGGGCTGGGAAGATATCAGTATCGCAATATTTTTCCATGGCAACTGTCACTCACGGATTACATTTAGAAAGTTTTTATTTTAATAAAACATTGGTGATGTAAGCCTACAGTACTGTGCCTCTCTGCTGTCAAAATCAATGCTGTAACCAATCTCGTTCCCCATAAACCTGCTTTTGGTCAGTCTTAAATATCCTTAGTTGTGCATATTGGCACATGTTAAGGACACACCTATACTTCCATCCCTCCCACCTCAGCACAAGCGAGCTGATGTTAGACAGGTAAATTGCCGAACCTGGCATATAGTGTGGAACATGCCGGTGTCAGTTTTAACATGACGAAATGTTAATATTTTTTTGTGAATAATTGTCTAAAATTCCACTCTGGAGAGCCTAGTTTTCATTATTTTTAGTTATTTAAACATTCAGTTTAAATAACTAAAATTAATATACACTAGGCTCCCCAGAGTGCCCTTTTCAAATATTTCCTCAGGAATCCCAGCCATTCCATGTTTTTGAACTATTCCAGAACGAGCACACCTGATTTAACTTGTCAACTAATCATCAAACCCTTGAATAGTTGAATTAGGTGAGCTAGTTCAGGGCTACAACAACATTGTGAAACATCTGGTGGTCCCCACGTCTTTCCAAACCTGAAGCCAGGGCAGATTCTTTTTGGGTGCAGGCAGAAAACTGAGGCCAGAAACATTGGTTCTCTTTATTTGGGGAACCACTGAGGACTAGGGTCCAAGTATCCCATCTGTGGTGATATAGAGGGTCGTCTTCCTTTCTCACCTGTTTACGGACGTACTCCACCATGAGCTCCAGCTGCCTGGGGTCCTCGCACTGGCGGTTGAACATGTTCCTCCACAGGGCGGCCGCCAGCACCCCATCGTCCGAAAGGATTCCCTTCAAATGCAACAACACAGAGGAGGTGAATCATGGTTGTCACCTTCCATCACTGCGTTGTCAAATAGCACTGAGGACTGGACCAGACCTAACACAGTGGCTCCTGCAGGACCGTTCCGCCAGTCAGGCCTAGAACAGCACCACGAAATGCTAGCTGTGGACCTGTTCCCAAGCAGGCTTGGTCTCTGGGGCCCTTCCATTCCCAGTCATCATTTCCAGTGTGTGTTGTGTTTTATACCATCTGCCACAGATGAGGCAAAGATAACCCTAATGGTCAAAGTTGGGTCTTACCTCATCATATCCAAAAATAGCAGCATAGAAAGTCTCTGTCATAGCCCTCATGCTTTCCTTCCGGTGAATGGCATCAATCTAGACGGGCGAAAGAGAGAAGGGAAGGAGGATGGAGGGATGTGGGTTAGCCAGCTGGAAAGCAAGGACCTAAGTTGTTATTAACACTATTTTGGGTAAACAGTCCCAATACTACTGCTTTGCTTGAGTTCCTCAAATTTGGTCACATTTTCCACATCAAGCACACACACTTTCCCCTCCTGAAATATAAATAACCTTCTCCTTGAGCTGTTGGAGCCAGTTTACAGTGCTGGACTAGGTTGAGAGTAGGGGATCTTTGTGGCCACTCACTGAGTGTGTCCAGCAGGTGGAGTAAACTATCCTTACATAAATACACAGGTACAGCACACATGCTTACATGCAGTACTGTATTAGGTACACTAAGGACACTAATAACACTCAGGGAGTTTAGATAATGAATGCATTGTAAAACACAGAATTCAATAGGCTATGACAAGAATGAAATCAGGGGTCGCCTCAAGGATTCTTCCATACAAACTCAGCAGCTTGAAAAACGGTAACCTGGAAGCAGTTTGAGAACTCAATAGACGAGGACCTAGTTTTACTGGTTCAACACGCCCAACTTCACATTTCAGGTGTGATGAGACACGCATTGAAAATAGGTAAATTTGAAGCAGGCGTGATAAGACCGGAGTAGAACTCCCACTTAGAACAATTACAACAAGGCCTAAAAGACAAGTATGAGTCCCTTAACCTCTGCTCTGTGCAATTCTCCACAGTAACATACATGCTGCAATCTCTGAAGTTTTTGGAGTCATCTAATAAAAGTGATCTCATTTATTGAAAATCAGTTTAAGGGCTTCCACATTTTCTTCCCCTCATGCTTTAAACTGTGGAATACTGCTGGGCAGCCGCCTTGGGCCACTTCTTTCCTAAACTCAGCAAAAGTTGTCACTGTCAACTGCATTTATTATCAGCAAACTTGTTCATAAATATTTGTATGAACATTAGATACAACTGATACATAAACTGAACAAGTTCCAGACATGTGACTAATAGAAATGGAATAATGTGTCCCTGAACAAAGGGGGGGGGGGGGGGGTGTCAAAACGAAAAGTAACAGTCAGTATCTGCTGTGGCCACCAGCTGCATTAAGTACGGCAGTGCATCTACTCTTCGTGGACTGCACCATATTTGCCAGCTCTTGCTGTGAGATGTTACCCCACTCTTCCACCAAGGCACCTGCAAGTTCCCGGACATTTCTGGGGGGAATGGCCCTAGCCCTCACCCTCCAATCCAAGACGTGCTCAATGGGATTGAGATCCGGGCTCATTGCTGGCCATGGCAGAACATTGACATTCCTGTCTTTCAGGAAATCAGCCATACTGTTTGTTTTGTGCGTGGTGGCATTGTCATGCTAGAGGGTCATGTCAGGATGATCCTGCAGGAAGGGTAGCACATGAGGGAAGTCTTCCCTGTAACGCACAGCATTGAGATTGCCTGCAATGATAACAAGCTCGGTCCGATGATGCTGTGACACAGCCCCAGACCATGACAGACCCTTCACCTCCAAATCGATCCCGCACCAGAGTACAGGCCTCGGTGCAACGCTCATTCCTTCGACAATAAACTTGAATCCGACCACCCCCCTGGTGAGACAAAACAGCGGCTCGTCAGTGAAGAGCACTTTTTGCCAGTCCTGTCTGGTCCAGCAACAGTGGGTTTGTGCCCATAGGCGACATTGTTGCCGGTAATGTCTGGTGAGGATCTGCCTTTACAACAGGCCTACAAGCCCTCAGTCCAGCCTCTCGCAGACAGTCTGATCACTGATAGAGGGATTGTGCATTCCTGGTATAACGCAGGCTGTTGTCGCCATCCTGTACCTGTCCCGCAGGTGTGATGTTCAGATGTACCAATCCTGTGCCGGTGTTGTTAGACGTGGTCTGCCACTGTGAGGACGATCAGCTGTCCATCCTGTCTCCCTGTAGCGCTGTCTTAGGCGTCTCACAGTACGGACATTGTAATTTATTGCCCTGGCCACATCTGCAGTCCTCATGCCGCCTTGCAGCATGCCTAAGGCACGTTCACACAAATGAGCAGGGACCCTGGGCATCTTCTTTTGGAGTCAGTGGAAAGGCCTCTTTAGTGTCCTAAGTTTTCATAACTGACCTTAATTGCCTACCGTCTGTAAGCTGTTAGTGTCTTAACGACTGTTCCACAGGTGCGCATGTTCATTAATTGTTTATGGTTCATTGAGCAAGCATGGGAAACAGTGTTTAAACCCTTTGCAATGAAGATCTGTGAAGTTATTTGGAATTTTACGAATTATCGTTGAAAGACAGGGTCCTGAAAAAAGGACGTTTATTTTTTTTGCCAATGACCTTCCTTATGCCTCATCTGAAACTTAAGCTACTATATTTGCAGATTTTTTAAATTTAACTAGTCAGTTAAGAACAAATTCTTATTTACAATGATGGCCTACCAAAAGGCACACACCAGTTCGAAAGTTAGGGGTCACTTAGAAATGTCCATGTTTTTGAAAGAAAATGAAAAATTTCTCTGTTAAAATAACATCAAATTGATCAGAAATACAGTGTAGACTTTGTTAATGTTGTAAATGACTATTGTAGCTGGAAACAGCTGATTTTTTTATGAAATAGCTACATAGGCCCATTATCAGCAACCATCACTCGTGTTTCAATGGCACGTTGTGTTTGCTAATCCAAGTTAATAATTTTAAAAGGCCAATTGATCAGTAGAAAACCCTGTTGCAATTGTTAGCACAGCTGAAAAATGTAGTGCTGATGAAAGAAGCAATAAAACTGGCCTTCTTTAGGCCACTTGAGTATCGGGAGCATCAGCATTTGTGGGTTCGATTACCGGCTCAAAATGGGCAGAAACAAAGAACTTTCTTCTGAAATTTGTCAGTCTATTCTTGTTCTGAGAAATGAAGGCTATTCCATGCGAGAAATTGCCAAGAAACTGAAGATCTTGTACAGCGCTGTGTACTACTCCTTTCACAGAACAGTGCAAACTGACACTAGCCAGAATAGAAAGAGTGGGAGGCCCCGGCACACAACTGAGCAAGAGGACAATACATTAGAATGTCTAGTTTGAGAACCAGACACCTCACAAGTCCTCAACTGGCAGCTTCATTAAATAGTACCCGCAAAACACCAGTCTCAATGTCAACAGTGAAGAGACGACTCCGGGATGCTGGCCTTCTAGGTAGAGTTGCAAAGAAAAAGCCATCTCTTAGATTGGCCAATAAAAATAAAAGATTAAGATGGGCAAAAGGACACTGGACAGAGGAACTCTGCTAGGCCAGCATCCTGGAGTCACCTCTTCACTGTTGACGTTGAGACTGGTGGTTTGCGGGTACTATTTAATGAAACAGCCTGTGTATGTCAGCCTTGTACTGGTCTGTAGCTCCATTGTCCAGGTAAAGACAGAATATGCACTCGCAGAGCCATCTGCTCAGTGCCACGTTAATGCTGTGGGGAACAAGGGATCCCTTCATTTTAGTAACCCTCTCCTCTGAAGTTACATGGGCTTGCCCCGGTGGTGCCCTCAGGCCAGTTGGGTGGAGGAGCAGGAAAATGAGGCCAGGTTGAAGCAGTGCCAAGTGGGGCTTGAGCTGCCAGGGCACAGGAGTGGTTAAACTTCGGGAGAAGGTATACGACTGAGCTTACAGCGAGAGCCCCGCTACTGTAGTCATTATCAATCTTTACAGCTTGGGTTCTCATCCCCCCGCCACTGTCGAGAATTAGGTCATGCCAACGGATACCCAAATTCTCCATGGAAAACCGGCTTTAACGAGGCATGTTTGGGTGACCGGAGCATGGAGAGCAGCGACCTTTGACTTCAGGTGTTCCTGGCGTGGTATGGAACTACAATGTACAACATTGTACTCCTATACACAGGACACACAAAGATGCTTCATGTTTCGGGATGGCTCTATCAGCTGATTCCAACTATTTAATAGGGGCGGTTACAGTATGTCGTGGTGATTATTCAGGGCCCTGTAAAAGTTAGCCCACTCACAGAGGATTACTCTAAATAGCTGGCAGCAGCTCGCCCGCCTCAGTTGGGCTAAATAATACTGATAATGACCGAATACATTTTCCCTAGACACCTGAAAATGTGAGGATATTCTTATGAAATCCAATGCTGAAACCTTTCCTTCTTGATTTACAGTCTTCTCGGAAGGAAATCATGAAAATGGGCGAATATAGCGGCCGCCTCAGACGTTAGTGTGAGCGCAGTAAAAGATATACGAGGGCATGGCCATTGAAAATGGAGACATTGACATTTGTTTTACAAGGAAGGTATTCATTTGTCAGACATCTTTCTCTATTTGAAGACTTCAACATGAAAGTTATAGAAAAGTATTACTTAAAGCTCCAAGGGGGAATCTTGACTTGATAACCAGGCAAATCATTCCTTACAATGAATAGACGGTGGGGGACAGGACATTTGACTTTCCTACTGTGCATATAGCTGGTGAAACTGTTGGCCAACATCCAACTCTGTACATGTTGACATGACTGACAGCCAAAGCTGGTCTGGTTCAAGAGAACTGGTTCAGGGGTTATGCAATAACACTATGAAAGTAGGCTATACAGAAGTAATCTATCCCATAAGATAATGTATTGTATTTTAAACAAGTTCACAGATAGATAAATGTAAATCAGGTATGAAATAAGAATTATTCTGTGTTTTTCTGGGTCTTGAGACACAAAGGGTTCAGAGATGAGGAATGACAGTCACGTTTAAAGTTTGGGGGCAGAGTAAGGCACCGACTGTTTTCACAGTTTATCATGACAGCGGAAACTTTAAAAAGCCCTTCAAACACTATTCAAGCCCGTGCTTTGATAATGTTAATAATAGTGACACTACCGGGGGCTGCAACATCAGGACCCAATAGCATTTGACTTGGACATATACAGGTAAAAAAAAATAAGGAAACAAAGTGCTTAAATATGGCATTGGGCCACCACATTACATTTTAGTAATTTAGCAGACAATCTTATCCAGAGCAATTTACAGAGCATTCATCTTAAAATGGTAAGTACATTTTTCCTCAAATTATTTTATTTGAGCCTTATTTTACCAGGTAAGTTGACTGAACACATTTACAGCAACATCCTGGGGAATAGTTACAGGGGAGAGGAGCGGGGATGAAAACACCAATTGTAAACTGGGGATGATTAGGTGGCCAAGATGTTATGAAGGCCAGATTGGGAATTTAGCCAGGACACCAGGATAAACACCCCTACTCTTACAATAAGTGCCATGAGATCTTTAGTGACCAGAGAGTCAGGATACCCGTTTACCATCCCAAACCCGAAAGACAGCACCCAACACAGGGCAATGTCCCCAATCACTGCCCAGGGGCATTGGGATATGTTTTTAGACCAACACCACTTCCAGCAGCATCTGGGTCTCCCATCCAGGGACTGACCCGGACCAACCCTGCTAAGCTTGAGAAGCAAGCCAGCAGTGGGATGCAGGGTGACGGGGGTTTAGATGGTTTCAGAAGATTTGCAGGGACTGCCGCCCTAGCTTCAGGGGGCTGTTTCCACCATTGGGGCTTTGACTGGGCTGAGTAGGAGCTACCCTCCTGTATGGGAAAGAAAGACCAGAAATTACAGAAAAGAGTACTCGGGTTGGAGTGTAGGGTTTGAACATAGCCTGAAGGTAGGGAGGGGAAGTTCCTCTCGCTGCTCCTTAGGCAAGTACCATGGTATTGTAGTGGATGCAAGGTTCAACTGGAAGCCAGTTGAGTATGAGGAGGAGCGGGGTGACATGGGAGAATTTGGGAAGGTTGAACACCAGTCGGGCTGCGGCGTTTTGGGTAAGTTGCAGGGGTTTGATGACACAAGCGGGGAGCCCAGCCAACAGCAAGTTGTAGCAGTCCGGACAGGAGATGACAAATGCCTGGATTAGGACCTGCACCACTTCCTATGTGAGAAAGGAGCTGTTGTAGAGCATGAACCTTCAGGAGCAAGTCACTGCTTTGATGTTTGTAGAGAACGGCAGGATGTTGTCCATGGTCACGCCAATGTTCTTTGCACTCTGGGAAGTGGACACTGGAGTAGTCACCATGATGGAGAGGTCATGGAGAGGGCAGGCTTTCTCCGGGAGGAAGAGCAGCTCAATCTTGTCGAGGTTGAGCTTGAGGTGGTGGGCCGAGATATCTGCAGGCACGGAGAGATGCGTGTGTGTGTGTGTGTGTGGGGGGGGGTCATCCGTTGAGTGTCATCATGAGTGTCATCCGCATAGCAATGATAGTCTGTCCTATGTGAGAACATGAGAGCCAAGTGACTTGGTGTGAAGAGAGAATATGGCCTAGAACTGAGCCTGGAGGGACACCAGTAGTGAGGGTACATGCTTCAGACACAGATCCTCTCCACGACATCTGGTAGGAGCAGCCTGCAAGGTAGGATGCAATCCAAGAGTGTACAAAGCTTGAGACGCCCAGCCCCAAAAGGGTAGAGAAAAGGATCTAATTGGCAGCGGATACATCTAGGAGGATGAGAACAGAGAGTTAGCTTTCGCAGTGCGGAGAGCCTCCGTGACACAGATGACAGCAGTCTCGGTTGAGTGACCGGTCTTGTAGCCTGACCGGTTAGGTTGAAGATCACGCTGAGAGAGAGTTGGTAAAAGTCAGCACACTTTAGTATTTTGGAAAGAAAAAAAGGGTCTGTCGTTTTATTTGCAGTACTTTTACCCTTTTTCTCCCAAATTTCGTGATATCCAATTGGTAGTTAGTCTTGTCTAATCGCTGCAACTCCCCTACGGACTCGGAAAGGCAAATGGTGAGAGCCATGTGTCCTCAGAAACACGATCCTGCCAAGCTGCACTGCTTCTTGATACACTGCTCACTTAACCCAGTAGCCAGCCGCACCAATGAGTCGGAGGAAACACCGTCCAACTGGCGACCGAAGTCAGCTTGCAGGTGCCCGGCCAGTCACAATGAGTCGCTAGAGTGCGATGGGACAAGGAAATTTCATCCAACCAAATCCTCCCCTAACCCGGGCGACACTGGGCAAATTGTGTGCAGCTTCATGGGTATCCTGGCCACGGCAGGGATTGAACCCAGGTCTGTAGTGACGCCTCAAGCACTGCAATGCCTTAGACTGCTAAGCCACTAAGCAGTGGGTCTGCTTTTTCCTAGGGTTATAGGCAGAAGCTTGACATTTTGAGTGAAAGAAAGTGGCTGTACCAGCAGATAGAGGAAGAAAAGGTAGAGCCAAAACAGTTGATGCACCTAGGCATACAGTGCATTTGGAAAGTATTCAGACACTTACCTTTTCCACATTTTGTTACGTTACAGCCTTGTTCTAAGATTGAGAAGGAAAAATATTTAATCAATCTACACAATATCTCACCAATTGGACGAAAAAGCAAAAACAGTAAAAAAACAAAAACAGAAATAGCTTATTTACATAAGTATTCAGACCCTTTGCTATGAGACTCGAAATTGAGCTCAGGTACATCCTTGATCATCCTTGAGATGTTTCTACACCTTGGAGTGAACCTGTGGTGAAATTCAATTGATTGGACATGATTTATAAAGGCACACACCTCTCTGTGTAAAGTCACTTCAAGCAAAACCAAGATGTTTCTGCAACCAGGAAATGAACAGGATTTCTGAGGCTACGTTTTTCATTAGCTCCTTATATGGCTGTGAATGCGACTGTGAATGCGACAGGAATGAGCCTACCCTTTCTATCGTTTCCCCAAGGGGTCTGGAGCATTGTGACGTATTTGCAGGCATATCATTGGAAGATTTGGCAAATGTAGTCTATTATGGTCAGTGTCCGCACGGTGTCCTGCGTAGAAATTGGTGCGCAAAACTCAGCTGCTGGTATTTTTCCATGGGATTCTGAGAAAAACCATGCTTCCACGAACAGCATATCAATGAAGAGATATTTGACAAAACACCTTGAGCATTGATTCAAACAACTTTTGCCATGTTTCGGTCGATATTATGGAGTTAATTCGGAAAAAAGTTTGACGTTTAGGTGACTGAATTTTCGGTTAGTTTCGGTAGCCAAATGGTAGTAACAAACGGAGCGATTTGTCCTACACAAAGAATCTTTCAGGAAAAACTGGACATCTGCTATGTAACTGAGAGTCTCCTCATTGAAACATCTGAAGTTCTTCAAAGGTAAATTATTTTTATTTGATTCCTTTGCTGGTTTTTGTGAATATGTTGCGTGCTAAATGCTAACGCTAAATGCTAAGCTAGCTATCACCACTCTTACACAAATGATTGATTTTCTATGGTTCAAAAGCATATTTTGAAAATCTGAGATGACAGTGTTGTTAAGAAAAGGCTAAGCTTGAGAGCAGGCATATTTATTTCATTTCATTTGCGATTTTTAGAAATCGTTAACGCAACGTTATAGTAATGAGCTTGAGGCTGTAGTCACGATACCGGATCTGGGATGGCTCGGCGCAAGAGGTTAAGAAATCAAAATGGTAGAAACTCCATCCATCCTATCAGAAGGTTAAGTTGAGCCATTATTAGCCGTCTGATCATGGGATCAGTTTAGCCTTTTAAGTCATTATAAAAAAAGATTACATGGACAGAGGGAACCTAATCCTAGACCAGCACTACTACTTTCAGATGCTTGATAGATGTCTTTTCCAGTCTAAAACCTGGGACAACATGAAGTTTGAGGGACTTACCCCCATGATCTTGCTCCTCTGCTCCACGTCCTCCCACATTGAGTGGACGATGTAGCGGCACATGTACTTCCCCTCACGGCCTTCTTGCCTAATCCTCACCAGACAAATCCTACAGGGGAGAACAGAGTTAACACCTTATCTGACAGGGACGGACAGCCTCTTACCCTAAAGGGCCAATACCGAACTTGAGATACACTATACAGTACATTTGGAAAGTGACTTTCATAAGCATAAGACCCCTTCCCCACATTTTGTTACATTACAGCCACATTCTAAAATTGATTAAATCAATTTTATTTCCCCTCAATCTACAAACAATACCACATAATGACAAAGCGAAGACAGTTTTTTGGAAACATTAGCCAAAAAATAAATACAAATACATTAATACCTTATTTACATAAGTATTCAGACACTTTGCTATGAAACTCGAAATTGAGCTCAGGTGCATCCAGTTTCCCATTAACCATCCTTGAGATGTTTTGACAACTTGATCAGAGTCCACCTGTGGTATATTAAATTGATTGGACATGATTTGAAAATGCACACCTGTCTATATAAAGGTCCCACAGTTGACAGTGCATGTCAGAACAAAAACCAACCCTCGAGATCTAAGGAATTGTCCGTGGAGATCAGAGACAGGATTGTGTCGAGGCACAGATCTGGGGAAGGGTACCAAAACATTTCTGCAGAATTGAAGTTCCCCAAAAACACAGTGACCTCCATCATTCTTAAATGGAAGAAGTTTGGAACCACAAAGCCTCTTCCTAGAGCTGGCCGCCCAGGCAAACTAAGCAATCGGGAGAGAAGGGTCAGGGAGGTGACCAAGAACCTGATGGTCACTCTGACAGAGCTCCAGAGTTCCTCTGTGGAGATGGGAGACCCTTCTAGAAGGACAGCCATCTCTGCAGCACTCCACCAATCAGGCCTTTATGGTAGTGGCCAGATGGAAGGCACATGACAGCCTGTCAAAAGGCACCTGAAGGACTCAGACCATGAGAAACTAGATTCTCTGGTTTGATGAAACCAAGATTGTACTCTTTGGCCTGAATGCCAAGCGTCACGTCTGGAGGAAACCTGGCGCCATCCCTATGGTGAAGCATGGTGGTGGCATCAACATGCTGTGGAGATGTTTTTCAGCAGCAGGGACTGGGAGACTAGTCACGATTGAGGGAAACATGAACGGAGCAAAGTAGAGAGATCCTTGATGAAAACCTGTTCCAGAGCTCTCAGGACCTCAGACTGGGGCGAAGGTTCACCTTCCAACAGGACAACAACCCTAAGCACACAGCCAAGACGACGCAGGAGTGGCTTCGGGACAAGTCTCTGAATGTCCTTGAGTGGCCCAGCCAGAGCCCGGACTTGAAACAGATCAAACGTCTCTGGAGAGACCTGAAAATAGCTGTGCAGCAACGTTCCCCATCCAACCTGACAGAGCTTGTGTGGATCTGCAAAGAAGAACAGGAGAAAGTCCCCAAATACAGAAGTACCAAGCTTGAAGCGTCATACCCAAGGCTGTAATCACTGCCAAAGGTGCTTCAACAAGGTAATGAGTAAAGGGACTGAATACACATGTATGAGATATTTCAGTTAAATGTTTTAAACATTTGCAAAAATGTCTAAAAACCTGTTATTGCATTGTCCCTACGGGGTATTATGTGAAGATTGATGAGGAAAACAACCATTTCATCCATTTTAGAAAAAGGCTGTAACATAACAAAAAAAGTCAAGTGGTCTTTATACTTTCCGAGTGCACTGTAAATACACAAAAGTATGTGGAACCCCCTTCAAATTAGTGGATTTGGATATTTCAGCCACATCCATCGCTGACAGGGGTATAAAGATCGAGCACACATCCATGCAATCGCCATAGACAAACATTGGCAGTAGAATGGTCTTACAGAAGAGCTCAGTGATTTTCAACATTGCACCATCATAGGATGCCACCTCACTTCCTCAAATGAATAGGCTCCCCTATTAATTTCTCCCCTTCTAGAGATGCCCCGGTCAACTCAGCCGTGAAGTGGTATGCCGCCACACAAGCTCACAGAACGGGACCGCCACATGCCGAAGTGCATAGCGCATAAAACTAATCTGTCCTCAGTTAAAAACACTCACTACCAAACAGCCTCTAGAAGCAAAGTCAGCATAAGAACTATTAGTCGGGAGCTTCATGTGCTGGATTTCCATGGCCGAGCAGCCGCTCACAAGCCTAAGATCACCATACGCAATGCCAAGCGTTGGCTGGTGGTGTAAAGCTTGCCACCATTGGACACTGGAATGTGTTTACTATAGTGATGAATCATACTTCCCGAACTGGCAGTCGGACAGACCAACGAGTTTGGCAGATGCCAGGAGAAGGCTACCTGCCCCCAATGCATAGTGTCAACTGTAAAGTTTGGTGGAGGAGAAATAATGTTCAGGGGCTGTTTTTCATGGTTCGGGCCAGGCCCCTTCATTCCAGTGAAGGGAAATCTTAACACTACAGCATATAATAACATTCTAGAAGATTCTGTGCTTCCAACTTTGTGGCAACAGTTTGGGGAAGGCCCTTTCCTGTTTCAGCATGACAATGCCTCCGTGCACAAAGTGAGGTCCATACAGAAATGGTTTGTCGAGATCGGTATGGAAGAACTTGACTGGCCTGCACAGAGCCCTGACCTCAATCAAACATCTTTTGGATGAAATGGAACGCAGACTGCGAGTCATGCCTAATCTCCCAACCACACTAATGCTTGTGGCTGAATGGAAGCAAGTCCCCGCAGCAATGTTCTAACAGCTAGTGGAAAGCCTTCCAAGAAGAGTGGAGGCTGTTATAGCAGCAGAGGAGGAACAAACTCCATATTAATGCCCATGATCTTTGAATGAGCAGGTGTCCACATACATTTGGTAATGTAGTGTACATGGCCATACCTAGGAAATCCTCTGACATCAATGCATGATTTATTTATGTTCAAGTCACAGATGCTTGTATCAAGTTATAATTTGTCATTGTAACAATCGTTCATGTTGATTCTGCTGTGTTGGGTTCCAATGTTCTCAACCCTTTCTTAATGGGCTTTATTCTGAATAGTACTGTGTAATTTCTGAAATGGGTAGCTGATTAAGTCAATAAAACTGAATCTGTGGTTGTTCTACATTTTCACTCACTGGTTCTTAGATCCAAATGCAAATAACCTAAACCAGTGTGCGTATGAATCTGCATTCGTGTGCATTATTCCCACGACATGACACCCTTTTCAGAGCGTGAAGATTGTTTAGCCTCATACACACAGCAGTTTTGATTGAGTCCAGGCCTGGCTTTTGGAGCTTATGTCATCCCGCATGCCAAAGTCAACAGAATTAGTGGCAGGAAAGTAGCTTTGACAGGAAGTCAGAGGAGTGGTGGGCATGTTTGATGAAGAGGTTCGTGGCAGCGCAATTTATCACCCAACACTGATGAGCTCATGCATGCATACATACATTTCTTTCCCAGGTCTGGATCAAATACCAAGGCATGTGTTAACTCAAGGCATGTAACCTGAACTACCTGGGGCTTGAGAGTACAGATGCAAAAAGGGCAGTGAGGTTAGATTTTTCTCTTGGAAAATCAAGATGGCAAGATTTACCTCTAAACAATTCTTATCCAAATAGAAACATACCTAAATAATTAAGCCCTTACCACTGCACTCTATACATAGACAGGGAGGTGTTCAGGGCCCTGGCGGAGTAGTACTGGAAAAATAACCTCTCCCTCAACGACAATAAAACGAAGGCGCTGATCGTGGACTTCAGGAAACAGCAGAGGGAGCACACCCCTATCCACATTGACGGGACAGCAGTGGAGTAGGTAGAAAGCTTCAAGTTCTTCAGTGTACACATTACTGACAATCCGAAAATCGTCCACACTGACAGTGTGGTGAAGGCGTAACAGCGC
This sequence comes from Oncorhynchus gorbuscha, assembly GCF_021184085.1. NCBI lineage: Eukaryota > Metazoa > Chordata > Actinopteri > Salmoniformes > Salmonidae > Oncorhynchus > Oncorhynchus gorbuscha. Next base: position 36,276,846 of record NC_060193.1, on the reverse strand, counting down.
CTCTTCAACCTCAGAAGGCTGATTTTTTGGGGAACTTTTCACCAAAAACACTCAAACTTCTACAGATGCACAATTGAGAGCACCCTGTTGTGCTGTATCACCGCCTGGTACGGCAACTGCACCACCCGCAACCACATGGCTCTCCAGAGGTGGTGCGGTCTGCCCAACGCATCACAGGGGGCACACTGCCTGCCCTGCAGGACACCTACAGCACCCATGGGCACAGGAAGGCAAAAAGATCAACCACCTAGGCCACGGCCTGTTCACTCTGCTACCATCCAGAAGGAGAGGTCAGTACAGGTGCTTCAAAGCTGGGACCGAGAGACCGCTTCTATCTCAAGGCCACCAGACTGTAAATAGTCATCATTAGCCAGCTACCACCCAGTCACTCAACCTGCACCTTAGAGGCTACTGCTCTATATACATAGAATCACTGGCCACTTAAATAATGGAACACTAGTCACTTTAATAATGTTTACATACTGCTTTACTCATTTCATATGTATCACTGTAATGTATTCTACTGTATTTTAGTCAAAGCCACTGCAACATTGCTCATCCTAATATTTATATAGTTCTTAATTCCATTATTTTACTTTTAGATGTGTGTATTGTTAGATACTACTGCACTGTTGGAGCTAGGAACACAAGCATTTCGCTACACCTGCAATAACATCTGCTATATGTGTATGTGACAAATACAATTTTATTTAGCCATCATTGGCGCTCATGCCTAGAATGTCCCTGTCAAATCCTTTTACCAGAAAATACAAAATCTTAATACCAATTGAAAGTCTAGATTTGACTTCAAAGGAATAGCGGATGGGAGACAAAACAGCCAAACTAACACAGAATTGAGGTCAAAGTAGAAAATAAGGCACAGTCACAGCTTCATCATGGGAACTTGAAGTTCCCAAAAGGGTTTCAAAATTAACAGATGGTTGCAAATGCTAAGTAAACCTGGCCTGAGGAGGGCCTGTAGAGGGGGTGTAACAGAGGTACTCGCCAGACATGGAGCTGTGCCACCAGGAACCAGGAGTTGAGCGTGTCGGGGAGGGAGCATTCTGTGGACGGAGAGATCAGAGGGGGCGTGTCTCAGCCAAGACCGGCTTACATTCCATCCCCCCACCCGCTAAAGAAAACAGCCTAACCACCCTGTAAAGTGTCACATTAAATCTTTCAGGATGCAGATGAAAGGGTCCATTTAGGCACTTGGGCAGTCTTGTTACTCTGGGAGTTACTCTGGGAGTTACTCTGGGAGTTACTCTGGGAGTTACTCTGGGAGTTACTCTGGGAGTTACTCTGGGAGTTACTCTGGGAGTTACTCTGGGAGTTACTCTGGGAGTTACTCTGGGAGTTACTCTGGGAGTTACTCTGGGAGTTACTCTGGGAGTTACTCTGGGAGTTACTCTGGGAGTTACTCTGGGAGTTACTCTGGGAGTTACTACTCTGGGAGTTACTCTGGGAGTTACTCTGGGAGTTACTCTGGGAGTTACTCTGGGAGTTACTCTGGGAGTTACTCTGGGAGTTACTCTGGGAGTTACTCTGGGAGTTACTCTGGGAGTTACTCTGGGAGTTACTCTGGGAGTTACTCTGGGAGTTACGGTCGATAAGCCCAAGCAGACCTTCCCTCCATCCATTGGACTGGTAAGGTCCACACGGCCATTGTTCTCAAAGCTATGGAAATGTACTCAGACTAGCACAACTACATCTCAGTCATAGACTAACCTGTCAATGACTTATTAAATTAATTGCTTATGTTCAATTATTTATCAACAAAGACCTGGGTGGAATAATAGGTTACCTCAGGTGATGAACTCTATAGAAGGAATTAACTACATAGAAGGAATCTGTATCTATACATGTAAATACTTACTTTCAAAAAATTCATCATAGTTGATTCTCTCCACACAGCATGTGTACATGCGCAAGGCAGCAATCTTGATTTTCTGCAAAAACAGACCGTAGCAAGATAAGATAAAGACCTAAAGAGTATCCCACACAGTAACACTTTCCTTTTAACTTCTCCAAAATGTAAACCAAAATTCACACGTAATAAAAGCAGAGGGCTTAGGCCCAGGTTGGGTGGTGGAATAAGAAGAGTGGATTGTGAATCATGGGTAAATCGCTCTCCATCCGGGGATTCTGGGTAAGCTTGGCGGTGGCATGGGAGGCCCTCTTTGAGCGCAGCCTCAGCTGCTGTGCACGAGAGTCAACATTCATATAGGAACTCTGCTGCTACCCACTCACAGCACAGCAGTGGCTATGGTTTGGAGTTGGTATGCCTTTGCATTCCCAATGGCTTTTGACACCAATCCAATTTAAACTGTAAGACACGGTTCAGAGGAAGGCTTTTCAAGCTGATCTAAATTAAGCTACCTTCTGCTGTTCTAAGACCCTATAGCAGTGGTGACATGTGCATGTGACATGTGCAAATTGAGCAGCAGTGCAGAACAAAAAGAGGTAAATGACAGCTGACTTAAAAAGGGTCAATCTGCAGTTGCTACATCCATTTTCAGACTTATAAATTAATGATATATACCCATTGATTCTTGACGAATATACGTTAGAAATGCCTCATGAGCTTAGTTCAACTGTCATACCCCTTCAGAACCCAAAGTATAAGCTTGTTTTACTCCATTTTCAAAGGAGTAAAGGAGGAGCTTCCTTTCTCAGAAAGGAGTCTATAGATGTAAGATATTTTGGCTTTAATGGATTGTGCTGTGACAAGAAGGGTTTCAACTTCATTCAACTGAGTTCTAAACCTCCTCTTGGAGGTAAATGAGGAAATTACATGTCTAATTTGAAGATATATATTTTTTTAAATGCAGAGCTCTTGAAAGGATTTCAGTGGTGGTTTTCTGATTAAATAGGTCTGAAAAGGTCCTGATTCCTAGAGTATGCCAAAGATTAAAGATGGCATCCCTCAGGGCTTTTGGCAAGTCTGGGTTGCCTACTATAGGCGAGTGAGAACATATTTGGGAGGAAATGCCCAGGTATTTCTTACAGTCCCTCCACGCTAGTAGGGTGCTGTAAATCACAAAGGTTTTGGCTGTTGCCCACTTCACTAAAGTTATTAATGAATATAATTGAGCTTAAAGGCAATGAACCACAGGATTGGGCTTCTATCTGAATCCACGTTGACTCTTGTCTGTTTGTGATCCATGTTAGCATGTTGCGGATTTGGGCAGACCAGTAGTACAATTGAAGGGAGGGAAGGGCAAGACCACCCTTAGATTCAGGTTTCGATAGAGTGGAAAACTTGATCCTAGGTTTTTTATTGCCCCATATAAATTTGGTGATGCTTTGGTTAGTTGTTTTGAAGAAGGAAACTGGGAGATAGCATGGGACCATCTGAAATAAGTAGTTCAGTCGAGGGAGGACGTTCATACGGATTACATTGATTCTTCCTACTAAGCTAATTGGGAGGGAGATCCAGGTTTGGAGATCGTTCTTGATTCGATCCAGGAGTTTTCCTTAAAAAGGCTATTTAGATCTAGTGTTATGAAGATCCCGAGGTATTGAAACCCCCGTGTTTTCCATTGGAAAGGACAAAGTGTCTTCATAGAGCTGGTGACTGTAATATTGAGAGGGCAGACAGTGGATTTGTTCAAATTGATCTTATAACCTGAAAACTTGCCATACTGAGCAATTGTGTCTAAAATGAGAGGGAGGGATTTCTCAGGGTTGGGTATGTAGAGCAAGACATCATCCGTGTAAAGCGAAATCTTGTGCTGCAGGCCACCTGCAGAAACACCCATAATACTTGGATTGCTCCTTATCAGCTCTGCCAGAGGCTCCGCCCCCAACAAGTAGAGCAGCGGGGACAGCGGGCACCCTTGTCTTGTGCCCCGTTCCAGAGGGAATCTGTCAGAGTTCAGTCCATTAGTAGTCACCATGGCATTTGGATGAGAGTATAGTGATTTGATCCATTTAATAAGATTTGGGCCCATATTGAACTTTTCTAAGACTGAAAACAGAAAGCTCCACTCCATCCTGTCAAACGCCTTCTCAGCATCCAGTGAAGCCAGCAGGACAGGGGTCTTCTGTGTGTTTACTTGATCAATAATATCAAAAAGACGGCGAATGTTATCAGAAGAGTATCTGTCTCTAATAAATCCAGTTTGGTCCACATTTATTATTTTGGGAAGAAGAGTGTTTCATCTTTTGGCGTGCAATTTGGTAATTATTTTATAGTCGAAATCCAACAAGCTTATGGGCCGGAAGGACGAGCAGGATAGGGGGTCCTTGTCCTTTTTTAGTAACACTGTAATGCGAGCTGTGTGCATTGAGCCTCCGTTTTTGCAAAAATCCTCCAGCATTGGCATGAAGATAGGGCTGAGCTGGGGCCAAAAAGCTTTGTGGAACTCTATGGGCAATCCATCTGGGCCTGGGGACTTATTAGGTGGCATGGAGGTAATTGCCTCCAGGGTCTACCCAGGAGTGAAGGGGGAGTTGAGATCTTCTTGGTCGGTCTCTGATAGTTTAGGTAGCGAGATTCCCTCTAGGAAAGAGTGGAGTTCTGCCTCCGTGTGTTTTCTCTCAGAGGTATATAGTTTGCAGTAAAAATCATGAAAAGTTAAATTTATATTTTTTGGGTCATATGTGACCTCGTCCTCTGCTGTTCGGATAGCCATGATTGTACGCTCTGACTGCTCCTTTTTTAATTGGTAAGCAAGCAATCTACTGGGCCTATTGCTATACTCATGGCATTTCTGTTTAGTAAAGAATATACATTTTTTAATCTCCCGAGTGTAGTCCAAATTCAGTTTGGCTTTGGCTGCTTTAAGATGACTCCAGGAGGTGCTGTCTAGGGATTGTTTATGTATTTTTTCACAGCATTCCAGCTCCCTCTCAAGGTCTAGCCTGTGTGCTTCCATTGCTTTTTTCTTAGAGGAAGCATATGCAATTAGATGACCTCTTAGTGTGGCGTTAGCAGCGTCCCACATTGTGGCCAGAGAAACAGGAGAATCTTTATTGTCTTGTGTGTAGTTGTCTATCCATGTAGTTACCAATGTATGGAACACATCATTTAATAGCATGGAGGTGTTGAATTTCCAGCTCTTTGACCTTGGGATGTTTTTGCAGAGGTCAAAGCGGAGGTGGACAAAGGCCTGGTCTGAAAGTGCTATGGGTCCGATTGTACAAGTGGCTGAATTTATGAAACTCTTTGGGATAAAAATGTAATCTATACGGGTAGGTGTTATGGACATTAGAGTAGTATGTATAGTCCATAGATGAGCTATTAGTCTCTCTCCAGATATCTATCAGTCCCATCTCTTTAGTAAGAGAGTTCAACATCTTTGCAGATCTAGGATTTGTGGTGGGGACTTGAGATGATTTGTCTAGGGTTGGGTTAAGGGTACAATTAAAATCTCCGGCCACCACACCAAAGGAGACAATGCTCATTGAACAGGGTTATAATTTTTGACATGAAGGCAGGAGTATCTGTGTTAGGGGAGAAAATGTTTAATATAGTAATTGGTTGACCATATAGTGACCCAGTTATCAAAATAAATCTCCCCTCCGGATCAGATATGTTTTTGTCAATTATGAATGGAACATTTTTATGGATAAGTATGGCTGTGCCTCTACTGTTTGATTTGAAAGATGAGAAATACACATGTCCCACCCAAGCTCTGCGGAGTTTGGCATGTTCAGCATCAGAGGTGTGTCTCTTGTAATAGCGCGATGTCTGCCTTTTCCTTCTTTTGAGCACATATGATCTTTTTTCGTTTTATTGCATGCCCTAGACCATGGCAGTTCCATGTCAATAGATTTAAGGTACTAGTCATCGTCATTGAGCAGTAATCAAACTTTAGTGTAAGTCATCGCTGGGTAAAAGTGGATAGTAATTACAGCTGCGTTCACATAAAAGGAAAATAAATGGTGTACATAAAATAATAATCTCACCCCAGCCGAGTTCTCAAACAACTCGACACATCCCGTTGGATCTATTACAGTCTCGCTCAGTCTATTACCCTCCCGCTCAGTCTCAATTCTGTGTTCCGAATAAAACAAAAACCGGGAACAGTTAGCAACGCACAACGTCTCCCTCTCCCCACCAAAGAAATGCCTCATCCTCTCCACCCCGCATTGAGTAAATAACACAGTTGCCCTCGTCCAGACCACAGTAAAAGAGGGGAGAAAAATCAAATCAATAGCCCAGCCTACTTATACCTCCCAAGGGACATAGGGAACCCCAAGTAATAATAGCAACAACAACAAAAAAAACAGGGAAATAAAAGTAGGCTGAAACATTAGTAGGCCTAGGTTAGGCTATACAGCCCATCCCTCTCAGTTAAAGTAAAATAAATATAAATTGGACGGCTATAATGACATTTAGGGGGTGGGTCTCTAGATATCGGCTATATGTCGTCTTACCTCCTTTAGTAATGGCATTAATCGTGTTTAGTCATTGGTCTGTTTCTCATTGGCCAGGATTGTCTTTCAAAAAACGTTTTGCCTCTTCGGGAGTTTTGAAGTGTCGCAAGGCTCCTTGAAGAATCCTGAGCTCGTTTGGGTATTTGAATCCCCTGAAGATGCCTCGGTCAATGGAGTATTTCTTCACTTCGTCAAATTCTCGGCGCTTTCGGCGTATTCCAGCTGACAGGTCCTGGTGTAAAGCGAGTTTGGCGTTTCCCACTGTGATGGTGTTGTTTTTCGCCGCCTGTAGGACTCGTTCCTTGTCGGTGAATCTCAGGAAACGTATGGTGATTGGGCGCGGTGGTTGTCTGGCTGCTGGTGGGGGCCTCAGTGCTCGGTGAGCTCTCGAGTTCTATGGGCCTGTCGCTGGACATGTGGAGCCACTCGGGAAGTTTGTCTTGCAGGTAGCGGATCAGTGGCATGTTTCCCACTTCTTTTTCGCCCAGATTGAATAGAACACAATTATTCCTTCGCCCCCTGTTTTCCAGGTCCCCTGTTTTCTCTTCCAGATGCTCAATTTTCTTTTTAGCATATGCTATTGTTTCCATGGCATCTGTCAATAAGTTTTCCATGGATAGGATTTGCCCCTCTGCCTCAACCATAAACGCGGGGCACCTGGACATCTTGTTGTTGATGTCAGGCAAAGCGTTTTCCAGGATTGTCACCTTGCCCCCTATCACACTGAGCTGAGAGTTAATGGCATCTAATTTAGTGTTTAGTTCTGTACGTTGGGATCTCAACTCAGAAAGGATGTCTTCGACAGAGTGCGAGGTTGGCATTCGTTGTGCCTCGTGGGGGAGCGGGTTCTCTTGCTCCTGGCTAATGGCGCTAGTTTTTTCTGAAGCTAGCTTCTTCTTGGAGGCTTTTTCCGTCGCTAATACTCGAGTCCGGGTAAAAATGTCACCTGTAGTGTCGCCTTTTGTAGCCGCCATTACTTTTTCTTACTAAAGTTAAATGAGTTTGAACTTGGAGTGGAGGTAAGATTAGGAATTGGAAACTACTTGTGCGGAGCTCTTAGTTCATGCGGCCATCTCGTTCAAGGGTCACGTGATCCCCTCGCTAAAGTATTTATAATGATTTCAAATGGTAGGCTATTTGAACCCAGGTCTGGGCCCAACCCATGAGAGGGTGGTTTTAGAATACATTGTCACCCCTAACCCATGGAGGTACTTGGCTCATCCACAGGGAAGATTCCTGGTTCACCACCGGGTTAATGCTCCCCTGCTGGTGTTCATAAGCCTCATATCCACCTGTAACCAGGATGGACATTTTTTAAGTGCCAGTCCTGTCTTTAGAGATGGGAATGTGTGCATTCAATGTGACACAAGGCATTTGTGAAACATCACTGTTTTTAAATCCGAACTAAATTAACGATAGGTCTAAAACAACAAGAGTTGGTCTAAAACAACTCCCATTTCGGGACACATACTTTTGGATGCATCTGTCCTAGAGGTTCGGCCGATTAATCGGAATGACCGATTAATTGGGGCCGATTTCAAGTTTTCATAACAATCGGAAATCGGTATTTTGGGGCGCCGATTTTTAAATATATTTTTTAATACCTTTATTTAACTAGGCAAGTCAGTTAAGAACACATTCTTATTTTCAATGACGGCCTAGTGCCTTGTTCAGGGGCAGAACAGATTTTCACCTTGTCAGTTCAGGGGATCCAATCTTGCAACCTTACAGTTAACTAGTCCAACGCAATAACGACCTGCCTCTCTCTCGTTGCACTCCATAAGGAGACTGACTGCCTGTTACGCGAATGCAGTAAGCCAAAGTAAGTTGCTAGCTAGCATTATTATTCTTATAAAAAATAATCAATCATAATCACTAGTTAACTACACATGGTTGATGGTATTACTAGATATTATCTAGCGTGTCCTGCGTTGTATATAATCTGACTGAGCATACAAGTATCTGACTGAGCGGTGGTAGGCAGAAGCAGGCACGTAAACATTCATTCAAGCGCCAGCAGCGCTTCGTTGTGCGTCAAGCATTGCTCTGTTTATGACTTCAAGCCTATCAACTACCGAAATGAGGCTGGTGTAACCGAAGTGAAATGGCTAGCTAGTTAGCGCACTCTAACTAGAGGGACAGAAGCTATACTGTTACACTGGCAATACTGAAGTGCCTATAAGAACATCCAATAGTCAAAGGTTAATTAAATACAAATGGTATACAGGGAAATAGTCCTAAAATAACTACAACCTAAAACTACTTACCAAGGGAATATTGAAGACTCATGATAAAAGGAACCACCAGCCTTCATATGTTCTCATGTTTTGAGCCAGGAACTGAAATGTTAGCTCTCTTACATAGCACATATTGCACTTTTACTTTCTTCTCCAACACTTTGCTTTTGCATTATTTAAACCAAATTGAACATTATTTACTTGAGTCTAAATTGATTTTATTGATGTATTATATTAAGTTAAAACAAGTGTTCATTCAGTATTGTTGTAATTGTCATTATTACACACACACATACATATATATATATACACATATCGTCCGATTAATCGGAATCGGCCTTTTTGGTCCTCCAATAAATCGGTATCGGCATAAAAAATAATAATAATCATAATCGGTCGACCTCTAATCTGTGATTCACGACTGAACCTCAATACATTATTGAACATGACATCCTACATATAGATTAAAGTGTGAGGTGATAAATCAGAGGTTACTTGTGAGAGACCTACAGTAATGCTGTATGAAGAACTGCAGTGGATGGACATTTGAATGGTTTGGTGAACGCTAGAGGCACTTACCCATTTGTTGTATTTGAGAGGCCCTGTGAAGCCCATGGCCTCGATGAGCTTGGTGAAGGCCCCCACCTCCTCTTCCATGGCAGTCTGTGGGGTTTCTTTCACATTAAAGAGCTGGGAATGGAGGGACAAGAGGGAAGAGCCTTGACGCATGATATCAGCTTGAAAAGGTAGCCCAGTAAGCCAACTACAGACACTGACTAGTGATGTGCGGATCAGCGGTTTTCAAAACAACAACTGTCCACAATTTCAAAAGAACTGATCCAGCAAATGCCCGTCTTGATGTGATACAGTAAGAGACCCGCAACCTGTAAATTCAAAACGCATCTGATTAAATATTTCTCAGAAACACATTTAAAAATTCAAACATGCAACAATAATGGCTTGTTATTTTAGCATGTAGGTTAAGCATTAACAGCTAACCAGTGCTAGGCTACTTTTTCCAACCTGCTAATGAACTCAGCAAAAAAAGAAAGTCCTCACTGTCATGGGATTGAGATCCAGGCTCGTTGCTGGTCATGGCAGAACACTTACATTCCTGTCGTGCAGGAAATCACACACAGAATGAGCAGTATGGCATATGGCATTATCATGCTGGAGGGTCATGTCAGGATGAGCCTGCAGGAAGGGTACCACATGAGGGAGGAGGATATCTTCCCTGTAACGCACAGCATTGAGATTGCCTGCAATGACAACAAGATCAGTCCGATGATGTGACACACCACCCCAGACCATGATGGACCCTCCACCTCCAAAATCGATCCCGCTCCAGAGTACAGGCCCTGGTGTAACGCGCATTCCTTCGACGATAAACTCAAATCAGACCATCACCCCTGGTGAGACAAAACCGCGACTCGTTTGCCAGTCCTGTCTTGTCCAGCAACGGTGGGTTTGTGCCCATTGGCAAAGTTGTTGCCAGTGATGTCTGGTGAGGACCTGCCTTTACAACAGGCATACAAGCCAGCCTGTCTCAGCCTACTGCGGACAGTCTGAGCACTAATGGAGGGATTGTGCTTTCCTGGTGTAACTCGGGCAGTTGTTGGAATCGTGCATTTGTCCCGCAGGTGTGATGTTAGGATGTACCGATCCTGTGTAGGTGTTGTTATACACGGTATGCCACTGCGAGGACGATCAGATGTCGTCCTGTCTCCTTGTAGTGCCATCTTAAGCATCTCACAGTATAGACATTGCAATTTCTTGCCCTGGCCACATCGGCAGTCCTCACGCCTCCTTGCAGCATACCTAAGGTACATTCAGGCAGATGAGCAGGGACCCTGGGCATCTTTCTTTTGGTGTTTTTCAGAGTCAGTAGAAAGGACTCTTTAGTGTCCTAAGTTTTCATAACTGTGACCTTAATTGCCTACCGTCTGCAAGCTGTTAGTGTCTTAATGACCGTTCCACAGGTGCATGTTCATTAATTGTTTATGGTTCATTGAACAAGCATGGGAAAGTGTTTAACTTCTTAAGGTATAGGGGGCAGCATTTTCACTTTTGGATAAATAGCGTGCCCAATTTCAACTTCCTGCTACTCATGCCAAGAATATAAGATATACATATTATTAGTAGATTTGAATAGAAAACACTGAAGTTTCTAAAACTGTTTGAATCATGTCTGGGAGTATGTAGCAGGCAAAAAGCAGGTAAAAACCCTGAGTACTAACCGTTCAGAATTATTTTTTTTAGGTCTCTGTCTGTTCACTGATATCTCATTGGAAAACAATATTTCTTAAGAACTTGTTTTCAGTTCCTACCGCTTCCACTGGATGTCAACAGTCTTTGAAATTTGGTTGAGGTTATTAATTTGTGCAATGAAGTAGGGCCAACTAGGAACTGCGTAACGCTGTTGAGAGTTGCGCAAGATGTGAAAAGTAGCTTGGTTTGTTGTCTTCCCGTATTGAACACCGATACAATTATTAATGTTTAAAAAATACCTAAAGTTGTATTATAAGAGGAGTTTGAAATATTTTGGCAAAGTTTATAGGCAACTTTTGAAATATTTTGTTGTGCATTTTGGAAGCTGTTTTTTCTGGATCAAACGTGCCAAATAAATTGACATTTGGATATATATGGACAGAATTAATCGAATAAAAGGACCAATTGTGATGTTTATGGGACATATTGGAGTGCCAAGAAAAGAAGCTTGTCAAAAGGTAAGACATGTTTTATATTTTATTTCTGCGTTTTGTGTAGCGCCTGCAGGGTTGAAATATGCTACCCTCTGTTTACTGTTGTTCTATCATCAGATAATAGCTTCTTATGCTTTCGTCGAAAAGCCTTTTTAAAATCTGACGTGTTGGCTCGATTCACAACGAGTGTAACTTTAATTGAGTATCTTACATGTGTGATGTAATGAAAATTTGAATTTGCCACGCTGCATTTTCCCTGGTTTTTGGCCAAGTGGGACGCAAGCGTCCCCTATACCATAATAAGTTAAACCCTTTACAATTAAGATATTTGGATTTTTACTAATTATCTTTGAAAGACAAGGTCCTGAAAAAGGGACATTTCATTTTTTGCTGAGTTTAGCATTGAAAAAGTTCATACATTCTTCTCTAGCTAATATTTTTTTTTATATCTTCTGAATCACACTTGTAATGTCAGTACAGTAGCCTATGCTTCAGAGTGAGGGGCAGGAAGACTAAACACATACACACTATGGCAAAGATTTCAGCTTACATCCAGACACTAGAATAAGTCTGAGTGGCAGAGAGGGCTTTGCATAGGCACTTTATTGCTGGGGCGGCAGAGTCGCCTAGTGGTTAGAGAGTTGGACTAGTAACCGAAAGTTTGCAAGTTCAAATACCCGAGATGACAAGGTACAAATCTGTCGTTCTGCCCCTGAACAGGCAGTTAGGCCGTCATTGATAATAAGAATTTGTTCTTAACTTGTTCGATATAGGGGGCGCTCTTAATTTTTGGTTAAAAAAAACATTCCCGTTTTAAACAAGATATTTTGTCACGAAAAGATGCTTGACTATGCATATAATTGACAGCGTTGGAAAGAAAACACTGACGTTTCCAAAACTGCAAAGATATTATCTGTGAGTGCCACAGAACTGATGTTACAGGCGAAACCAAGATGAAATTTCAAATAGGAAATGCCCCAGATTTTGAAGGCGCTGTGTTCCAATGTCTCCTTATATGGCTGTGAATGCGCAAGGAATGAGCCTACACTTTGTCGTTTCCCCAAGGTGCCTGCAGCATTGTGACGTATTTGTAGGCATATCATTGGAAGATTGACCATAAGAGACTACATTTGCCAGGTGCTCGCTTGGTGTCCTCCGTTGCAATTATTGCGTAATCTCCAGCTGCGTGCATTTTCCCATTTGCTTCGGAGGAGAAACCCAACTGCCACGAATGACTTATCATCGAATAGATATGTGAAAAACACCTTGAGGATTGATTCTAAACAACGTTCGCCATGTTTGTCGATATTATGGAGTTAATTTGGAAAAAAGTTTGGCGTTGTCATGACTGAATTTTCTTTTTGTTTCTTAGCCAAACGTGATGAACAAAACTGAGTGATTTCTCCTACACAAATCATCTTTTTGGAAAAACTGAACATTTGCTATCTAACTGAGAGTCTCCTCATTGAAAACATCCGAAGTTCTTCAAAAGTAAATGATTTTATTTGAATGCTTTTCTTGTTTTTGTGAAAATGTTGCCTGCTGAATGCTAGGCTTAATGCTATGCTAGCTATCAATACTCTTACACAAATGCTTGTGTAGCTATGGTTGAAAAGCATATTTTGAAAATCTGAGATGACAGTGTTGTTAACAGAAGGCTAAGCTTGTGAGCCAATATATTTATTTCATTTTTCGATTTTCATGAATAGTTAACGTTGCGTTATGCTAATGAACTTGAGGCTATGATTACGCTCCCGGATACGGGATTTCTCGACGCAAGAAGTTAACTGACTTGCCTAGTTAAAAAAGAAAAAAAACGCATGGAATGTAAAAATAACATTAACGGATCCCATGCTTTTAAAATAACATCTGTTTTAGTATGGATAACTTTTGTTCTTAGTTCCGTTTCTGTTCTTTCAAAAATGTATTTATTAGTTCGGGTCCCTGAACCAGTTCCAATCCCAGGTTAAAACAGTGTACAGGTAGTGTGGACTTTGCAAAATAATTGATTGTGATATTTTATTTTAAATTTTACCTTTATTTAACTGCCGCCCAATGCAAGTGGAGGGATTTATGTTTCTAGAACAGTAATGCAATTCAGAATCAATTCACGTTTTTATGGAGTATTTGGCCGTTTTGCCTCCCGGAGCCAATTAGTCTTTTAAACAGAACATGTTACTCCTTAGTCCAAGGACCTTACATTAATATTAGGCTCCTTTAGTTCAATATTGGGCTAAATTAGGCTTAGGCTAGACTGAAAATACCATCAGCGAAGGCACATTTGCTGTTGTTCCAGCCTTGATGCGAGTCATGGTGGTTAGCACATACCTGTGAAGTGCTGTGAAGGGTCCGGCATTGTGTCTGGGACGGAGAGGTTGAGGCTAACAACCGGCAAGCAATTAAAGCTCTTCCAAGACAGGCCTCTTGCTCTAATGCCTAAAAGAATGACAGAAAAATATGGCATTAGGTCAAATCCAATAAAAGTACTGTCAGATGCAGTTAGGCCTACTTACCAACATATTTGGGAGTGGATGTACCACTCAATTAGACAATTAGTAGTAGCACGTAGTAAAGTCTGATTATATACATTTTATAAAGAGAAAAAATATGTGCATGTGTCCATGGTAGGCTAAATGTTCTCATAAAGCTGAACTATCATAGCTACCTGCAGAGACGTCACTAGGCCTATTTTAGCGGTGCTTCAGGGGAGGCTGCTGCATGCGCTAGTGACTGTTAGGTCTACTTGTATAACACATTTTGGTTAACGTTAGCTACTGCCGTGGCTTGAGACTGCTAGCTAACAGTAAACTGACAGGAATAGGCTCTGACAGGACGGATTCATGCAGATAGGATACGATGTGAATTTGTGGTAAGTTAGAACAGAGAGCATTCACTACTATAGACTTTGGTCATAATCAAAACTTTGTTAACGAATACGTTTTAATGTGAGGCTGACTGTAAATTAACAGTAACAAACGCTGCTAGCTAGTTAACGGTATCTTTTAAATTCACCACCTAATTATAAGTAGGTCATGTGTAGAAAAGGTGGCATAGTGTTGATCACAATGTGATTGTATCATTCTCAATTTCTCAACTGTAGGCTAGCTAACGACTAACGTTAGATGGGTATATGGAAATTCTTCAAGAGTGTGCCACCAGCTCTGCCGAAGGCCAATCCGGTGAGAAATTAAGATTACCAGTTCAAACAAGCAAATTAAAACTTAAACTGATTAATCAACTATTAAGCCTTCAGTTATTGTAAATATGAGTTTAATAACAATACATGTCAAAACACAGCAGACAAGAATGAGAGAAAGAAGCTGGAGGCTGACAGGGCTGAGGGAGCATGTCTGATGAAGGTTGGTGATTTAAAAAAAAAGCAAGTAGATGTTTAAGCTTTCAGTTAAATTTGTACAGCATGTCTTTCTTTTGTTAGGCATAAATAAATGTTCATGATATCTTAAGGGTCATGCAGAAAGAGAGGCTTCTATGCAAGGCAGAGATCAACATGCGAGCTGTATAAGTGAGAGAGAACGAACAGATCCAGCGAGGCAGGGACAAACAAACAGATCCAGCGAGGCGGGGACAAACAAACAGATCCAGCGAGGCGGGGACAAACAAACAGATCCAGCGAGGCGGGGACAAACAAACAGATCCAGCGAGGCGGGGACGAACAAACAGATCCAGAGAGGCAGGGACGAACAAACAGATCCAGAGAGGCAGGGACGAACAAACAGATCCAGAGAGGCAGGGACGAACAAACAGATCCAGAGAGGCAGGGACGAACAAACAGATCCAGAGGGAGAACAAACAGATCCAGAGAGGCAGGGACGAACAAACAGATCCAGAGAGGCAGGGACGAACAAACAGATCCAGAGAGGCAAACAGGACGAACAAACAGATCCAGAGAGGCAGGGACGAACAAACAGATCCAGAGAGGCAGGGACGAACAAACAGATCCAGAGAGGCAGGGACGAACAAACAGATCCAGAGAGGCAGGGACGAACAAACAGATCCAGAGAGGCAGGGACGAACAAACAGATCCAGAGAGGCAGGGACGAACAAACAGATCCAGAGAGGCAGGGACGAACAAACAGATCCAGAGAGGCAGGGACGAACAAACAGATCCAGAGAGGCAGGGACGAACCAAACAGATCCAGAGAGGCAGGGACAACCAAACAGATCCAGAGAGGCAGGGAGAACCAAACAGATCCAGAGAGGCAGGGACAACCAAACAGATCCAGGAGGCAGGGACAACCAAACAGATCCAGAGAGGCAGGGACAACCAAACAGATCCAGAGAGGCAGGGACAACCAAACAGATCCAGAGAGGCAGGGACAACCAAACAGATCCAGAGAGGCAGGGACAACCAAACAGATCCAGAGAGGCAGGGACAACCAAACAGATCCAGAGAGGCAGGGACAACCAAACAGATCCAGAGAGGCAGGGACAACCAAACAGATCCAGAGAGGGAGGGACAACAAACAGATCCAGAGAGGCAGGGACGAACAAACAGATCCAGAGAGGCAGGGACGAACAAACAGATCCAGAGAGGCAGGGACGAACCAAACAGATCCAGAGAGGCAGGGACAACCAAACAGATCCAGAGAGGCAGGGACAACCAAACAGATCCAGAGAGGCAGGGGACCAAACAGATCCAGAGAGGCAGGGACAACCAAACAGATCCAGAGAGGCAGGGACAACCAAACAGATCCAGAGAGGCAGGGACAACCAAACAGATCCAGAGAGGCAGGGACAACCAAACAGATCCAGAGAGGCAGGGACAACCAAACAGATCCAGAGAGGCAGGGACAACCAAACAGATCCAGAGAGGCAGGGACAACCAAACAGATCCAGAGAGGCAGGGACAACCAAACAGATCCAGAGAGGGAGGGACAACAAACAGATCCAGAGAGGCAGGGACAACAAACAGATCCAGAGAAAGAAAGTAATCAAGCCGCTGCAGCAACTCCTTCCAAAAATTAGAGCAATTTAGGTTCCAAAGACACTGGGCCCAGACAAGTGAAGCTGAAAAGCTACCCACACTAATGTTTTGGTACAGAGAAAAGAGCATTTCAGCACTGCTGGTTTGAGAAATACAAATTGGGTAGAGTACTCTGTCCACAAAAATGCAGCTTTCTGCTTTCCATGTAGAGTTTTTGGCAAAAACATTACATTTGATTATTTTGTCAGTAATGGCTACAAATGATTTTTTTAAAGCTTTGTTTATATTCGGTAAACATGAAATGGCACAGTGAAAGTGCTGTGGCATGGCAAAGCTACCAGGCAACTAGCAGTCATGAGAACATTACGCAGATTTTAATATCTGCCCATGCTAGTAATATTGCAGAGAGAAGGGAGTATCTGAGGAGAATTGTGGCAATCACCTCAATGTTAGGAAGACAGGGACTCTCTTTCCGTGCCAATGATGAATCTAGTGAAAGCACAAAGAGGGAAATTTCTTGAATGTGTGGAGCTTATGAAGGAGCTTGACCCTTTCCTGCAAAGGTACAATACTCCATCAAATGCAACGTCTCTTTCCAGAATCTCAGAATGACATGATCGAATCCTGTGCTCAAGAGATTATGACACCATGGTCTCTGAGATGTCAAAATCTGGAATGTATGCCATTATGGCGGATGAGGCCAGGGATGGGCAGACTGAACAGTTGGCTCTGTGTGTTAGGTATGTAAGAGGGGACAGTTAATGAGCGTTTACTAGCACTAGCAGAAATCAAGTCAGTTGATGCCCAATCGATAGCAAATGAGTTGCGACAGCTACAACAAATGAGGGGTAGCAGGCCTAAAGTGCATTGCACAGATCTATGATGGTGCAGCTGTCATGAGTGGGTCCAAAGGAGGTGTGCAAGCACATTTCAAAGTGCTGCCTCCAGAGGCAATTTATGTACATTGCTATGCTCATGAGCATCATTTGGTGTTGTGTCATACTTGCAGGGCGATTTCGGAGGCTGCTGAGTTTCAGTTTCTTGGAGAATGTGTATTCATTTTTCAGTACATCCCTAGTTAACCACCACATGTTCAAAGAAGCTCAGTTCAAACTTGGAATAGCATCAGCTGAACTTGTACAGCTCTCAAACACTTGCTGGGCATGACATTTTTCATTGTCTATCTACTATTGGATCTCCCATGGCTGTTGGTCTGAGAGCAAAGCTTCATAATTTATCCACCGTGTATTTGCTATTGATGTTTCAGTCCCTTCTTTCTGTAACTGAGGGACGACACAAGTTCCTCCAGAAAGAGACGGTAGACCTGGCAGAAGCTTGTTTCAGCAAACAAGCTTGTATGTGACACACTGATAGGCAAATGTACAGATACATTCGCCAAAGAACTTCGTGATAGAACCACAGCGCACTGTGAAATTCACAACATTAGAGAGGCAGATGCAGCAAGAAAGCGCAAACAAAGGAAAATGGGAGATTTTGTGGTGGAGACCTCCTTGGGTTTAGGCACAGAATTGTCATGTTCCCAAACAATGAAAACAGAGTTGTTGCTCCCTTGCTTGGACAGGATAGTTTGTGAGCTTGACCAGTAATTTTCGACTGTAGATGCAGGTCTACTCAAAATGCATACAGGCATGCTGCCTAGCTCAAAAAACATCCTTGGTACATCATGCTTAACTGAGTTTGCCAAGCACTTCTGTTAAAACAGAAGAGATGTTGGTGGCCAGAAACGTCCTTGCCCGGAAAAGAAAGGCTGGATGTCCTCCCAAAGATATGCTTGCTGTGCATAACCTCCTGTATGATGATATGTTTCCTTCTCTGAAGGAAATCATTCAGGTTGCCCTCACAATTCCTGTGAGCAGCCTCTCCTGTCAAAGGTCCTTTAGTGCACTGCGCCGGATGCACTCCTGGTTGCGTAAGACAATGGGCCAGAAAAGGCTTGCAAGTCTTGCAGCCATGTCCATTGAGGGTGAAGTGCTTTTGGCCACTAAGCCACAATAGTGTTGTTGACCGCCACCTTTCAAAATAGGAGGAACACTGATGCATCCAACCACAAAATAAGCATCAAAAGAGGGGAGCAGGAGAAGTTCTGTAATATAGGTTGTAATATTTCTTTGGGATCTTACTTTATCAGATTTTATTCCTAATTATTTCAGTTTTTAAAATCATATTTAGCTCATTAGTTTAATTTAGTTTTGCCCCATTGTGGATGATACTGTTTAAGATGTTCCATGTGTCTGAATTACTGGGTTAATTTTGAGCAACAAATTTAAATAAAGATTTTTTCTAATGGTATAATATGACCTGCATGTCTTCACATTTCTCCCTCTCTCGCGCTCGCGCTCTCTCTCAAAATAACATCCCAAAAATATTTTGGCTAGATAGTACAGGCATTTTTGGACCTTTTGTTGGTGTTGGATGGATGGGACAGAGTGGACTTTAAATTCTATCCAAATAAAGTAATTATATATCAGTGTCTAACACAAACTATGAGACAGGTATACTTTTAGCCAACCTTAACCAAAAATACCCTTATTTTGATTGATTTTACACCTGTTGTTACTCTAAAAATACATTGCTTGCTGTTTGGGGTTTTAGGCTGGGTATCTGTACAGCACTTTGAGATATCAGCTGATGTACGAAGGGCTATATAAATACATTTGATTTGATTGATGAAAACGTTTTGGGGGCTTAGCCCCCCTATCCATGAAATCTCTAGTGACGTCGCTGGCTACCTGATTGCCTTTCTGACTCCAACACATTTGATTCTCGAGAGCTAAGCAACCTGCATACCAATAACATGTTGTATTGCGGTCGTTGTGATCTTAGAACCCTGACACGGCCTCTGGTTTAGTGAAGTGTATAAGATAGAGTTAGTCACTGCGGACTGTTCTCAACTGCAGCAAAAAGATGAAGCAGCCTACCACGTCATAGTGAGTAATCGAGTACATCTCTCGATGTTTTACACAAAAGGCAAGGAGAGTGCAATTTTGGAAGAATATTGAAATAAGTTAGTGACACCCTAGTTCTCCTGGGTTGGAGGTAATGCTAGCTGACATTGGCTAACGTTAGCTCATGTTTTTCTTGCTTTTGGAACATTCAATAGAGTAAGGCTACGATCTATGATTCATGTTCCAATCCAACAAGGGAGAGACATTTGGTTGGCACTGAAGTTATTTTATTTGGCAACCAATACAGAAAATGTTGCGACTTGACTGTTAGCTAAGCTAGCTGGCTAGCTATAGCCTTCATGTGAGCAAGCCTTACATTACCTTGCCGAAGGTGACTCTGGATGCTGACGTATTTATTATGTTCCTCACAGCGGACTGCAATAGTCGCCGATACATGACTCCGACAAAAGTTACAATATTTAACCTATGTATTGAAACCAAGAAGCGGGTAACAGAATGTTTTCAATTAAATCTTCACGTTTTGTAACACTGGCCCTCCTTCTTCTTTTTGATTTGGTTGGTTGATCGCATCCAACTTTTAGGTATATACACTGCCACCTACTGTACTGGCGTGTGAGGCCATTCACGGTCTACCTGGGTAACTGCAACTTCGGGCACTTCAGCGTTGCAGGCTTTCATAAATTAAATTTATTGAAACACAATTATACAAGTATTATAATTGTCTTTGATTTGTATTGAAGCTATATCTGATCATGGCTGCGATCATACTATTCAGGCATGTAATATATATATATATATATTTTTTCTCAGACAGCCATAGACAAATGTCATTTCTGTTAAGGCATTAAACATCATCGTACAATTAATTTATAACACATTTCTTATACGTGTACATGAACTTGTATTGGATATTATTTTAAGTGATTTTGAAAGTTTTCCTAATATTAATAACTCAACACGACGCCTGAATGTATAAACATTCCTTCGTGACGACTGAAAACATTTATCATGAAAAATAAGATATTTCCACACAACTTTTTGTGAGATTATAATAACAACCATATAATTTCCTTATCTAAAACAAATCAATCAATGTAAATTATATATGAATTTACCTCAAAAATATTGGTGTGGTGGAAATGACCAGGTGTGGTGGAAATTACATCTATGGTAAAAAATATGAACAAAAATATTTTATTGCAAATATTTTGAACAACAACCATTTTAAAACATGTAATTAACATAACACAAAGTAAGATTCCAAAAGTAGCCGATGGGCAGAGCTCAAGGAAGTAGGCCAGTGTTTTTTTCTGCATAGAAGAGCTCAGTGAGCAAAGTGAAACTGTATCCTTTGTGGTATATCCAACACAGGTGTGGAGGGTCACCTGCTTATGAGAATCACCAAAGTGAACTGCCAGGATATCTCTGGTTAATTTACACAGGCAGTTCTCTGCAAAGCAATATGCATGATGATCTCTTTCCTCAGATTCTCTTTTAATTCTCTCAGTTTGGAGTATTTGTGTCGAATGGTGTACACGTGTTGACCCAACTTCTCTTTCAATCCTTTGGAGAAGTCCTCCAGTAGAATATGCAGTGTGTCACACACACACACACACACACATTTTATTTTACTGTACAGTGAACTTCACCATGTTTCCCTCTGTCTTTCTTCTCTCTCTCTTCTGGTTTTTCTCACAGCACAAAGACTCAATAAGGTTTGTGGTATTTTAGTTTGTCCTCTATGATCTGAAGGTTGGCGTGGGATTTGCAAAAGCATGTGTCCTTATCCTGGACTGCTGGCTTGACAAAACAAAAAAAGGCTGTGTTTTGCAGAATTCATAGTGGACATTTCAATCTCTGAATCCTAAACCTCTGATAAAAGGTTCTGAATTGTGCCATTCAAGATGCGCTTCTGCTTTTTTTCTCGTTCCTCATTAGTGTATCCTTTTCCCCTTTTGTTGCTCTATTGCTGTCATCACGTCCATATCATCTAGTGATATTCTCTTCTGTGGCTATGCTAAAATTATGTTACACTGCTTTTTCCTGGAGTATTGAAGACTTGTTGGCCTGTATTGATTTGCCCTAATTGCTTTTGCTGAAAACCCAAATTCTCTGTTTGCGGCTTTGCCCAGGCCATACTTTCTCAGGATGTTGCCTCTGAACAATTTTGAAGCCACTTGTTTGTCCTTGGCACTGCACATTTGTTTTTACTTTTCAGCAATGTTGGAATTTTGATACAATAAAATACTTCTCAAGTTCTTCGGAGTTCCCTTCATTTGCTGTTTTGTCTTTGGGGAATCTTGTAATGACCGACGCTGGAAATGAGAAGCAGGTACAGGGAGTCAACATTTATTAAAGAACAGACAGGTAACAAAACAGGAACAGGGTCAGCACACGGGTAAACAACGGCAAGCGACAATTAATGTTGAAGTAGGGAACAGAGCGGGGAACCAGACAGATAAAGGGGATGTAATGACAGAGGTGACTGAGTCCAGGTGAGTCCAATAATCGCTGATGCGCATGATGGGGGGAGGCAGGTGTGCCCCCCCCCCCCTCGTCCCACCTGGGCGAGCCTGACGGGCCGGCCTGTTGATCCCGCTGTTGTGTGGGAGCCCGATGATCTGGCGGAGGCGTAGCAGCCTGACGAGCCGACTGGGCATAAACGTGGGATGGGAGCCGACGTGGGATGGGAGCCTTCAGAGCCAACCAGGGCAAGAACCTCTCGAGCTAGCTGAAGGTGTGACAGCCTGACAGGGCTGACTTTAGGCACCCCCGGTTCCATCGGTGGAGGCCCTTGGACCCGAAGTCACAACCAACCGGGACGCCAGGACTCCCCGATGCTTCGTATGATGGCTTCAGCATTCTGTAATGACCGACGCTAGAGATGAGAAGCAGGTACGGGGAGTCAACATTTTTTCAAGAACAGACAGGTAACAAAACAGGAACAGCGTAAGCACACGGGTAAGCAACGACAAACAACAATTAATGCTGAAACAGGGAACAGAGCGGAGAGGTGATTGAGTCCAGGTGAGTCTAATATTCACTGATGCTCATGACAGGGGGAGGCAGGTGTGCGTAATGATGGTTGCAGGAGTGCATAACGCTGGGGAGCCTGGCGCCTTTGAGTGCCAGGGAAGGGGAGCGGGAGCAGGCGTGACAAATCTTGTCTCTCCATTTTCTTCATCAGTGGACCTTTTTTTGTATTTCTCAGCTTTCCGTAAAGTTTTATCAAGTTTTTTTATCATCTTTTTTTCTCCGTTATTTTACCAGGTAAGTTGACTGAGAACACATTCTCATTTGCAGCAACGACCTGGGGGAATAGTTACAGGGGAGAGGAGGGGGGATGAATGAGCCAATTGTAAACTAGGGATTATTAGGTGACTGTGATGGTTTGAGGGCCAGATTGGGAATTTAGCCCATCCAGGGACTGACCAGGACCAACCCTGCTTAGCTTCAGAAGCAAGCCAGCAGTGGTATGCTGTTCTGGCTGCAAGTCATCTGGTGACTGAGGTGGTATGTTGCCTGATAGGTACGTCTCCATTTCAACTGTGGTCTTTGAAGTCTGTCTTCTATTCCATTGGTTGCATTTCCATTGCCTTCTCTTTGCCTCTTTGTTCTCGCTTTGTAACTCAGAGATAGATTTCACTTCTCCCTTCTCTTTTTTTCTTCCAGTATCTCTCCCATTATTTTTGCAGATGTTCCTGGTATCGTATTTATTTATATGTCTGTGACCTCTTGTTTTATGTGGCATATTCTAAAAACATACTTGAAAAAACATTATTAATGAGGAATTTGCCCTCAGTGGTAGAAATGACAAAGGACATGTATATTTTGTGTAAAATAAATACGGGCAAACTCACAATAAATATTGATATAGCTTTTATTAATATCAGGTGGTGTGAAAGGAAGGCCCATAAAATTGCTAAAGACTCCAACCACCCAAGCCATAGACTGATTTCTCTGCTTCTGTATGGCAAGGTGTACCGGAGCATCAAGTCTGACACCAACAGGCTCCTGAACAGCTTCTATCCCCAAGCCATAAGCCTGCTAAATGGCTACATAGATTATCTGCATAGACCCTTGTATTTTATTTTTGCACTGTCTCTATGCACGTTCACAGGACTCTACACACACATTTATACTGACTCTACGCACATACAATCATCAAATATGCTGCTGCTACTTTGTTTATCATATTTCCTGATGTCTAGTCACCTTACCCCTATACATAGCCCGCTGTGGGAGGTCTGGACCTATCGCTGGGAGCAGCGGGCGTGCGCTATCCTGCTTCTCATGGTCCCATGAAAGATTCAACTAATTGTGCGAGGGGTAGGAATTGGCAGATATCTCCATTCCCTTCTCTCGCCGCTGTATTGGGCTGCTCAATGGTGAGAAATGTCTCAGTCCTTGGAGCAAAAACATTGTGCTATCCAGGAGCACGAGTACAGGGACATCAATAAGCTTCTCCCAAACATTATAAAGCTGCATCAGGAAATTGAGTCTATCATATTTCATGTGGGATTCAATGAGAAGGGCAGCTCAGAATTGCTGAAAGAAATTATTGGGTCACTACTTAACACTAATAAATGCTCCATAATATCTGGGAATCGGGAAGCAAGTTCAGGGAGTGCATAAATTAATAAACAAATGAACAAACATGAACAACAAACACACAGACAGGAAACAGAAACAATAACGCCTGTGGGAAGGAACCAAAGGAAGTGACATAATGGAAAGGTAATCAGGGACGTGATGGAGTCCAGGTGAGTCTGATGACGTGCAAGGCAGTTAACCCAGTGTTCCTAGGCAGTCATTGAAGATAAGAATTTGTTCTTAATTAACTTGCCTGGTTAAATTCCATTTTTTAAAAAAGGTATATTTTCTGAGTAATTGAAATAGACTCGCTTTCAGACTGCCCACTCAAGAAAAAGCTTCAAAGTGTAACTTGTGCCTGCAACCTGGATCAGGTTATCAGTCAACCTACCAGGGTAGTTACAAACGGCACAGGAATAATATCAACATTTATTGATCACACCTTTACTAATGGTGCAGCAATTTCTTTGAAAGCAGTATCAAAGCCATCAGATGTAGTGATCACATATCTAGGAAAACCAAAGTTCCAAAGGCTGGGCCTAATATAGTGTATAAGAGGACATACAATATGTTTGTAGTGATTCTAGTGATGTTGTTGATGTAAGGAATATGTGTTGTTCCTTGGTGTGTAAGGAGGAGCAACCAGCATATCCCAGATATCTAATAAGCAGATATTATTTAAAAAAAAACATTAATTGGCAAGATTAGCAAATTTAGGCAAGACATGACAGCAACAAACTCTGACACTACACATCAAAGTATATCTGACCATATTATGAAAGACAAGCATTGTCATTTTGAATTCTGTTAAGTGAGTGTGGAAGAGGTGAAAAAGTATTGTGGTCTATCATCAATGGCAAGCCACAGGGGTCTGACAACTTGGATGGAAAATTACTCAGGATAATAGCAGACAATATTGCCAATCCCATGCGCCCCATCTTCAATTTAAGCCTATAAAAAAGTTTGTCCCCTCAGGCCTGGTGGGAAGCAAAAGTCATTCTACTACCGAATATTAAAGCCCTCTTTACTGGCTCAAATAGCCAACATGTAACAGTTGTTGGAAGGAGAGGACCAAGATGCTGCGTGGTAAATGTCCATGTTAGATTTATTCGATAACTGAACACTGAAACACAAAGTAAACAAAAGAACAACCCCTCTCCCCAAAGGTGCGGACTCCGGCCGCAAAACCTAAACCCATAGGGGAGGGTCTGGGTGGGCATCTGTCCGTGGTGGCGGCTCTGGCGCGGCACGTGGACCCCGCTCCGCCATAGTCTTGGCCCCCTTACGTGGCGCCTCTGACTGGGGACCCTTGCAGTGGGCCCCGAATCGATGGGAGACTCCGGCAGCGCCGGACAGGCGGGAGACTCCGGCAGCGCCGGACAGGCGGGAGACTCCGGCAGCGCCGGACTGGCGGGAGACTCCGGCAGCGCCGGACTGGCGGGAGACTCCGGCAGCGCCGGACTGGCGGGCGGCTCCGGCAGCTCCTGACTGGCGGGCGGCTCCGGCAGCTCCTGACTGACGGGCGGCTCCGGCAGCTCCGGACAGGAGGGAGACTCTGGAAGCGCTGGACAGGAGGGAGACTCTGGAAGCGCTGGACAGGAGGGAGACTCTGGAAGCGCTGGACAGGAGGGAGACTCTGGAAGCGCTGGACAGGAGGGAGACTCTGGAAGCGCTGGACAGGAGGGAGACTCTGGAGGCGCAGGACAGGAGAGAGCACCTGGAGGGAAGAGACGGAGAGACAGTCTGGTGCGTGGGGCTGCCACCGGAGGCTTGGTGCGTGCGGTTGCCACCGGAGGCCTGTTGTGTGGAGGAAGCACCGGATGGACCGGACCGTGGAGGCGCACTGGAGGTCTCGAGCACCAAGCCTGCACAACACGTCCTGGCTGGATACTCCCTGTAGCCCGACAAGTGCGTCGGGGTGGAACAGACCGCACTGGGCTGTGCTGTCAAACCGGGGACACCATGCGTAGGGCTGGTGCCATATAACCCGGCCCGAGGAGATGCACTCTGCGCTGAGCCAGCTTCATAACTCCTGGCTGATACGAGGAGCTGCGACGTAGCGCACTGGGATATACCTGCTCACTGGGGACACCGTGCACCTCACGGCATAACACAGTGCCTGCCCGGTCCACCTCTCTCCACGGTAAGCACGGGGTGTTGGCTCAGGTCTCCGACCTGACTTAGCCACACTCCCCGTGTGCATCCCCCAGGATTTTTTGGGAGCTGCCTCTTGGGCTTCCTTGCCAGCCGTGTTCCCTCAAAGCGCTGGCTCCCTTTACCTGCTGCCTCCGCTCTCCTGGCTGCCTCCACCTGTTCCCATGGGAGGTGATCCCTTCCAGCCAGGATCTCCTCCCATGTGTAGGAACCCTTCCCATCCAGAATGTCCTCCCATGTCCATGAGTCCATTCCACGCTGCTCCTGGTGACCACGCTGCTTGGTCCTTTTTTGGTGGGTAGTTCTGTAACGGCTGTTGGAAGGAGAGGACCAAGATCCTGCGTGTTAACTGTCCATGTTAGATTTATTCGATAACTGAACACTGAAACACAAAGTAAACAAAAGAACAACCGAAACAGTCCTGTCTGGTAGAAACACAGAGACAGAAAACAACTACCCACAACTCAAGTGGGAAAAACAGGCTGCCTAAGTATGGTTCTCAATCAGAGACAATGATTGCCGGCTACCTCTGATTGGGAACCATACCAGGCCAAATACATAGAAATGGAAAACATAGATCACAAAACATAGAATGCCCACCCCAACTCACGCCCTGACCAACCTAAACAAGAAACATAACAAGGGAACTAAGGTCAGGACGTGACACAACCAATCAGCCGGTTACCAACTCTTAGAAAACATTTGGGGGAAAAATTGTTTGACCAGATAGAATGCAATTTTACAGTAAACAAATCGACAGACTTATTGTTGTAGTCTTGATTTTATACCTTTCAGTGTCCCTTGCTGGTTGCTGTCCCACAATCTTGTTGTGCTCCATATCCGCAATGTGTATTCACTCCCACGTGCTTGTATACCCAAAGGACTCTAGATAACCGGTTTTACAAAGAGAAAATTATAAAAGAGAAAAGAGGTAGTGTTACGCGGAGTGGAACAGGGGAACCCAAGAGCAGATTCAGACGAGGAGACTGGGATGAAGTAACCAAGGTATTTATTGAACCGCAGGGGGGAGATGGAGTGCAGGTCAGGGGAAGCTCGGGCGAGTTGCTGGAAACCACGTGCGGAAGCTGAGGCGAGAGGGTTTGAGACAGGGTACGCAGGTCCAGAGGGAATCCAAGGGGGTAGTAGTGTGGGGAATCCAGGACAGAGAAGCATGAGGACGAGCCGTGAGACAGGGACCAGAGTCAGAGCGGGCAGAATAAACAGAGATTACGTTCCGGCAGTGTGGAAGAGGCAGGGCTGAGTATTTGTAGAGGTCTTGATTATGGAACGGGTTGCAGCTGGTGGGGATCTGCTCTGACTCTAGCACACCTGTCTCTGCCCACACCATCACACACGTAGAGGGAGAGGGAGAGAGTACTGGGGGAGTGGCGGCAGGTCAATGAGACAAAGGATGAGCAGTAGAGGGTGTTGCAGGAGCAGGTGTGACAGGTAGACTAAATTGATTACATGGTTTGGAAGGTAGTCTATGGTCCTCACTCCTTAGGCTACCTGTAATCCCATAATACAAATACAAAACCATACAAACATGACCCAATTCATGTTTATGCCAAGTTTACTGTAAATTGAGCAATCTTAGCAATCAGTTTGTATTTTTCCCAACTTACCTTCACCTTGTGCAGAGCTAGGGGTTAGAAGCACACGCTGGTGGAATCAGATTCTGTACCACCTACAGTACAACAAAATACACAATTTAACCACCCCACTTAGTGTATTGATCTCTATGAGACTGGCTATCTTAGCACACCTAACATAGACATGTCAATATTTTCAGCTTGCTGTTAACGAGCTAATGTCACTAAATTGGCAGCACGATTTCTAGCCTGAGAACTGAGAACCAACTACAGCCAATTTATACACTTTCATACCAACACACAACTAGCTCGAAAATTCTAATTTATGTAACTGAGTGTTTTACAGACAAGGCTGGAGTAGATGGCTACCAATAGTTACAGGGGATGAATGAGCCAATTGGAAGCTGGGGATGGTTATGTGGCCATGATGGTAAGAGGGCCAGATTGGGAATTTAACACCCCTACTCTTACAATAAGTGCCATGGGATCTTTAGTGACCACAGAGAGACAGGATACCCATTTAACATCCCACCCAAATGATAGCACCCTACAGAGGGTAATGTCCACAATCACTGCCCTAGCGAATATATATATATTATAATATATATATATATAATATATATATATATATTATATATATATATTATATATATTATAATATATATATATAATATATATATTATAATATATATATATATATAATATATATATATTATATATATATATATTATATATATCATATATACATACATATATATATATATACATACATATACATACATACATACATACATACATACATACATACATACATACATACATACATACATACATACATACATACATACATACATACATACATACATACATACATACATACATACATACATACATACATACATACAGTGGGGAGAACAAGTATTTGATACACTGCCGATTTTGCAGGTTTTCCTACTTACAAAGAATGTAGAGGTCTGTAATTTTTTAAACTTATAGGTACACATCAACTGTGAGAGAAGGAATCTAAAACAAAAATCCAGAAAATCACATTGTATGATTTTTAAGTAATTAATTTGCATTTTATTGCATGACATAAGTATTTGATCACCTACCAACCAGTAAGAATTCCAGCTCTCACAGACCTGTTAGTTTCTTGAAACTAGGGGGCACTATTTTCATTTTTGGAAAAATAACGTTCCCAAAGTAAACGGGCTATTGCTCAGGACCAGATGCTAGAATATGCATATAATTGACAGCTTGGGATAGAAAACACTTTAAAGTTTCCAAAATTGTACAAATATTGTCTGTGAGTATGACATAACTGATATTGCAGGCGAAAGCCTGAGAAAAATCCAATCAGGAAGTGACTCTTATTTTGAAACCCCTGTGTTCCTAATGCATCCCTATTGCCCAGATTCCTTTTTCTATGGCTTCCCTAATGTGTCTACAGCCACTAGACATAGTTTCAGGCTTTTATTTTGAAAAATGAGCATGAACGACAACATTACGTCAGTGGTCAGGTGGTGGCTCTCAGAGTGATTTGTGCGTAATAGACAAAGGTGGCCATTGTTCCTCTCGCTCCTACTTAAAAGCCAATTGTCGCGGTTGATATATTATCGATATATTATCGAAGAGATATTTGAAGGATTGATTATAATTTTTTTTTGCCATGTTCCTGTTGATATTATGGATCTAATTTTGAGTTTTTTTCAACGTTGTCCTGACCGCAATTTCCGGTGGATTTATAAACAAAACTTGGACAAGAAACGGAGGTATTCCTTTTTCTACATAGTCCCCAAGGTGTCTACAGCATTTTGACGTAGTTTCACGCCTTTATGTTGAAGAATGAGCGTAAGCAACTACATTGCTTAAGTGTCCGGCTGAGGGCTCTCAGTGTAATTCTTGCGTAATAGACAGAGGTAGCTATTTTTCCTCCCGGACATTCTGAAAATACAGCTGTCCCAGTGGATATATTATCGAATAGATATTTGAAAAATACCTTGAGGATTGATTATAAACAAAGTTTGCCATGTTTCTGTCAATATTATGAAGCTAATTTGGAATATTTTTCGGCATTGTCGTGACCGCAATTTCCGGTCGAATTCTGAGCCAAACGTGAAGAACTAACGGAGTTATTTCGGCTACAAAAATAATATTTTGGGAAAAAAGGAACATTTGCTATCTAACTGAGAGTCTCGTGAATGAAAACATCCGAAGCTCATCAAAGGTAAACGATTTAATTTGATTGGTTTTCAGATTTTCGTGACCAGGGTGCCTGCTGCTAGCTAGGCATAATGCTATGCTATCGATAAACTTACACAAATAATTGTCTTGCTTTGGCTGTAAAGCATAATTTCACAATCTGAGATGACAGGGTGATTAACAAAAGGTTAAGCTGTGTTTCACTATATTTCATGAATAAAAATATTTTCTAGAAAATGTTTTTTGTCCGTTGCGTTATGCTAATTACTGTAGTGGATGACAACGCTCCCGGATCCGGGATGGGTAGTTACAAGAAGTTTTATGGCAATCCAATTTGTGGGAGGTGCTTCAGGAAGCATGGGGTAAAATCTCTTCAGAAAACGGCCCACGCTTGGATTGCGTCCTACCTGACAGGTCGCTCCTACCAGGTGGCGTGGCGAGAATCTGTCTCCTCACCACGCGCTCTCACCACTGGTGTCCCCCAGGGCTCTGTTCTAGGCCCTCTCCTATTCTCGCTATACACCAAGTCACTTGGCTCTGTCATAACCT
Organism: Oncorhynchus gorbuscha; assembly: GCF_021184085.1. Lineage (NCBI taxonomy): Eukaryota > Metazoa > Chordata > Actinopteri > Salmoniformes > Salmonidae > Oncorhynchus > Oncorhynchus gorbuscha. Next base: position 36,246,561 of record NC_060193.1, on the reverse strand, counting down.
CACATGGTCTCTCCTATCATTGCTATGCAGACGACACACAATTAATCTTCTCCTTTCCCCCTTCTGATGACCAGGTGGCGAATCGCATCTCTGCATGTCTGGCAGACATATCAGTGTGGATGACGGATCACCACCTCAAGCTGAACTTCGGCAAGACGGAGCTGCTCTTCCTCCCGGGGAAGGACTGCCCGTTCCATGATCTCACCATCACGGTTGACAACTCCATTGTGTCCTCCTCCCAGAGCGCTAAGAACCTTGGCGTGATCCTGGACAACACCCTGTCGTTCTCAACTAACATCAAGGCGGTGGCCCGTTCCTGTAGGTTCATGCTCTACAACATCCGCAGAGTACGACCCTGCCTCACACAGGAAGCGGCGCAGGTCCTAATCCAGGCACTTGTCATCTCCCGTCTGGATTACTGCAACTCGCTGTTGGCTGGGCTCCCTGCCTGTGCCATTAAACCCCTACAACTCATCCAGAACGCCGCAGCCCGTCTAGTGTTCAACCTTCCCAAGTTCTCTCACGTCACCCCGCTCCTCCGCTCTCTCCACTGGCTTCCAGTTGAAGCTCGCATCCGCTACAAGACCATGGTGCTTGCCTACGGAGCTGTGAGGGGAACGGCACCTCAGTACCTCAAGGCTCTGATCAGGCCCTACACCCAAATAAGGGCACTGCGTTCATCCACCTCTGGCCTGCTCGCTTCCCTACCACTGAGGAAGTACAGTTCCCGCTCAGCCCAGTCAAAACTGTTCGCTGCTCTGGCTCCCCAATGGTGGAACAAACTCCCTCACGACGCCAGGACAGCGGAGTCAATCACCACCTTCCGGAGACACCTGAAACCCCACCTCTTTAAGGAATACCTAGGATAGGATAAAGTAATCCTTCTCACCCCCCCCCTTAAAATATTTAGATGCACTATTGTAAAGTGGCTGTTCCACTGGATGTCATAAGGTGAATGCACCAATTTGTAAGTCGCTCTGGATAAGAGCGTCTGCTAAATGACTTAAATGTAAATGTAAAACCTCAACAAATTGACAAATAGAATACCAAAGGTCCTCAAGGCTGTAATTGCTGCAAATGGAGGATTCTTTGACGAAATCAAAGTTTGGAGGAGGAGACAATTATTATTTCAATTAAAAATCATTATTTATAACCTTGTCAACGCCTTGACTATAATTCATATTTATTTTGCAACTCATTTCATGTATGTTTTCATGGAAAACAAGGATATTTCTAAGTGACTACAAACTTTTGAACGGTAGTGTTTAATTATACATATTTTTTCCAAGAACATTAACCATGTGTGTTCTCTTGTTTTGTACTGTTCTGTAGTTTTGACCAAATGATTAGCGTGCTGCAGGCCCTGGCATGGATCAAAGTTTGCGAGACATTCAATGTTTTTAGAACCACATCATGTCTATTCTCCTGCTAATAGCCCTTGTGAAAAATAAGTATTTGAAAACATCTCAGCAAGGTTTTACCCGTGGTCGTGGAGCTCGGGGGAAGTGCAACTAAAATGTAGCTGAAATGTACTGTACAGTAGTTGAAATAAACATCTGCATTTTTAAAGTATTTTTTATCTTTATTTTATTAACAAAGCATAAAGATCTTGATGAACAGATATTGTGTAAAAGTTTAGAGTATATAAGCGTCAAATATGGCGGATTCTATCTTCATTATGCATTAAATGCCACGTCACAAATAATTGAACACACACAACATGAGCAGATGAACCTGGTCAAAACAGTCAAAACATGTATTTATTAAAGACTATCATAAATAATATTGGTGTTTATTTATTTTGATCCAAAGCCATTAATGAGTGAATAATCCAATAATTTGGATTGGCTTGCCATTACAAATAACATTTTAGATTTTTTGCTCATATAATTTAAACAGGTTGCTAGGTGTAGGCAAAACCATAATTGAACCTTTATTTTTTATATGCCATTTTTATTTAACTAGGCAAATCAGTTATGAACATTCTTATTTACAATGATGGTCTACACCGGCCAAACCCTAACCCAGACAACGCTGGGCCAATTGTGCGCCGGCCTATGCAGTGCCTTAGACAGCTGCACCATTCGGGAGCCCATGTCATTCCAAAACCTGTTAATCTCAGCTAGTTAATCTCAGCTAGTTTGCCAGGGGTGGTGGTTGTAAGTCGCTCTGGATAAGAGTGTCTGCTAAATGACTTAAATGTAATGTAAATGTGGGGTCAGTGGCCAAGAATCTCCTTTGCAATCCTTTGAAATAAAACTCTTAGGTGCTTTTTTTTCTCTCTGGTGGCACATCCGTTGCTAACTTTCTATATGATGGCGACTAAGACAGTGATTGTGCAAGTAATTCTGTAGCTAGCAAGTATTATTGGCTTCAAAACATTCACTATCAGTTTTTCACCCATCCAGAACTACCCAGCATTAGCTAGTTAGATAAAATCTGACACAGCTAAAAATGACTAAACTGTAAATGTAAAGCTAACTAGCTACTAGCCAGGAGAAAGTTTATAGTTGCTCACATTCGTTCTAACATACCAACCTTTATTCACATTCATACATTTTTACTTAAACGTACTATGTTGTTGCCAACAAAAATAGGAAATTCCGACTTTTATTTTAAACCACAAATTCTACCATTGTGTCTAATCCTTATTGTGGCAAGCTAGCCTCACTCATGTTGTTGATGACATTAGTGACTGTGTTCAGTTAGTAGCTTCAAGCTAGCTAGCCAACTGACATCACCTTGTGCGGTGAGAAATGATGCTTGTGCTGCACAGTGCTTTTTCTCTCACTCACACACTGTCCCACTGCTTGTAACAACCGAGAGTGAGAAGGAAGCAGTCAATGAAGGCGGGGGAAGTGACTCATATTCCAGCCGCAGAGGCCTTTTCAAAATAAAGAGGCCTCAGTCTCCCCGGCTCCTACGTCCTTGCTAGTACCTTTATTCAAGACTGCAACAGGATACTCTGGGGCAGTTGTTTTGTGCTCTGTGCAGAACCTTTCATAATAATTTCTAGTAAAATAAACGAAATGAATCATATTGAGTTCACCACACCACAAGGAAAATATGAACTATTCACCATTTGTGCCGGGGAGAAGAAGACATCATTTGAAATTTGAAAGATATTTAGCTGTCATCACCACTTTTGTCCACTAGAGTGTGAAAAGCGTTCATCAGGCTCTTGATTCCTACAGCCTACATTTTTATTTTAAAAGTGAGAAACAATTCTCTCCATCAGTATTTTAATAAATTCTGGCACTGCTCCTAAAATAAAATAAACTAGGAGCCTGTAAATTGTATGTTTGAGGCATGGTCTCATTAAGCAAAATATAGCCTAGTCCTACCGTTGATACAGCATTATAGGACTGAATAATTGAATACGTTTGGAGGACCATGTCTTTGGTATCCAGATGAGTGGCGCTCTTTGGAGATGGGCATGTATACTTGAACAAGCGGAATGAAGGATGCAGGTACGCATATGTGTGTATGTTTTAGGGTGTGCAGAATATTTTAAATTCAAGGCACTCTTAAGTGATAATGCCCGAGAATCCAGTGTTTGGAGTATTTATTGGCACGGGTGTAGGCCCGAGAAGAAGTTTCTTCAGGACAAATAATGAAATGCAAAAAAGTAATTCTATATATCTATTAAACACCGATGCAAATACATCCATAAAAGGCTAATATCGGTGATAATATCAGTCAAACAACAAATCAGTCAGGCTCTAATGACAACTAATGAAAAGACACGTGCCAAATTAATTTCACTAAATTATGCAAATTAACCTATTGACCGATAAGCATAACCATTAACCTGTTACTCCTACTCCCTACTTTTTCGAACATTCTGTTAAAAATCTCGCAACATTTCAGCACCCTGCTGCTCATGCCAGGAATATAGTATATGCATATGATTAGTATGTGTGGATAGAAAACACGCAGACGTTTATAAAACTGGTTAAATCACGGCTGTGACTATAACAGAACGTGCGTTTCATCGAAAAGCGCAGGAAAATCTGATCACTGAAAATGGAAATATATATCCATCCGCCACTTCAACCCATTGATAAAGGCGAACCACAATAAATGGGGCTGAGGTTGCAATACCTACAGCTTCCACACAATGTCAACAGTCTTGTCATTTGCCTAGGCTTTGTTTCTTGGTCAAATGAAGAAGAGACAAGCCATTTCTTCCGGTCTCCGACCGGATATTTTGGTTGAGATTTACCCAGACATTATTTCCAGACGGACAGCTCAAGAATATACATCGCCTCGTGATCAAATTGGTCGCTTATTAACGTGTACTAATACCTAAAGTTGCATTACAAAAGTATTTCGAAGTGTTTTGTGAAAGTTTATCGTCAACTTTTTTAATTAAAAAAAATGACGTTACGTTATAAGACGCTATTTTTTTTCGTTTATCACACAGTCTTCATAGATCGATATCTAGGCTATATATGGACCGATTTAATCGAAAAAAAGACCCAATAGTGATTATGGGACATCTAGGAGTGCCAACAAAGAAGATGGTCAAAGGTAATGAATGTTTTATATTTTATTTGTGCGGTTTGTGTAGCGACGACTATGCTAATTATTTTGTTTACGTCCCCTGCGGGTCTTTTGGGGTGTTACATGCTATCAGATAATAGCTTCTCATGCTTTCGCCGAAAAGCATTTTAAAAATCTGACTTGTTGCCTGGATTCACAACGAGTGTAGCTTTAATTCAATACCCTGCATGTGTATTTTAATGAACGTTTGAGTTTTAACTAGTACTATTAGCATTTAGCATAGCGCATTTGCATTTCCAGATGTCTAGATGGGACGCCTGCGTGTCAGGTAGGAGCAAGGGGTTAACAGCCCTAGCCCAAATATATTATGGGCGTGGTCATTAAACTGGCAAAAAAAGTGAATTCCTCTCTTAGTTTAAAACTGCAAAACCTGTATCTTCACCCATGGCAAAATGGGTAGAATTACAGGAAATTAGTTGTAAAATTACACATTTTGTTCTCTCTGCCCCATGGTAAAATTTGTAGAATTGCATAAAATGCATTAGAAAATGTCTCTATTTTCTCTTCACCCCATTACAAAATGTGTAGAATCGCAGGTAATTAACTTAACTTTTTTTTGTCTCCGACATCAAGTGACAGGCCACGAAAATATTTTAGGTGGGGGGGCCCTCAACCAAACTTTTTCATCCTTCCACAAGATAGTCTTGACAGAAATCTTGAGTTGCTACCCAAGCTGGCGGGATGTTCGGTTGCCAGAGACATGACCCAGCCAGTCAGTCTTTTTGTTCTGCAGCTATGGACACAACCCAGTCGTTCATTCTACATGTTCCATTGCCATACTGGCTTGCTAGCTATCCAACTATGACTAACTTACAGTCACGTCAAACAGTGCATCCAGAATAACAGCAAAGTAGCTGCATTTGCAAATGTTTATGCTGTTTTCTAGTGACATTTATTTGGATACATTCATAACAATAAGCTAATGCTCCGCGATTTCGCCTGGCTTTCTCGTCAGGACACTGTTGTTCAGAAGAGCTAGCCAACAACACAGCTAACACAATCATTTCAAACTGAAGCTGGAAAGACCGCAAACTAGCCACATTTCGATTCATTTGAACTGTTTTCTATGGACATTTCTTTGTATATATCCACAAAAATGATGCCAGCTGATTCAGAATTTCAACTGGCTGAGAAATGCTGCCTGCATGTGTCTCGTTCCGTCTCCCAACACGTTCATTACTATGGGACAGCTGGAGATCGAATTTCAAGTTTAGAAATTCCCTGGCTATACTGATGAGACAGTGGATTGTGCAGTGAGATGTAACAGAGTAAATATACTTTGTATTTGTATTTTGTCACATGCGCCGAAATGCTGACATTCAAGCCCTTAACCAACAATGCAGTTCAATAAATAGATTTAAGAAAATATTTACAAAATAAACTCAAGTAAAAACAAAAGTAACCACTCCACAAATGTCTTGTTGACAAACTATAGTTTTGGCAAGTCTGTTAGGACATGTACTTTATGCATGACATTTTTCCAACATTTATTGACAGACAGATTATTTCAGTTATAATTCACTGTATCACAATTTCAGTGGTTCACCTTTAAAAATCTTGGAAAATTCCAGAAAATTATGTCATGGCTTTAGAAGCTTCTGATATGGATGTGGTGTGATGAAGGAAACATACAGGAACTCAAATCATTCTGTTCACCTGATTTAGAATTCCTCACAATCAAATGTAGACCGCATTATCTTCCAAGAGAATTCTCTTCGATTATAATCACAGCCGTATATATCCCCCCCCAAGCAGACACATCGATGGCTCTGAACGAACTTTATTTAACTCTTTGCAAACTGGAAACCATTTCTCCGGAGGCTGCATTCATTGTAGCTGGGGATTTTAACAAAGCTAATCTGAAAACAAGACTCCCTAAATTTTATCAGCATATCGATTGCGCAACCAGGGGTGGTAAAACCTTGGATCATTGTTACTCTAACTTCCGCGACGCATATAAGGCCCTGCCCCGCCCCCCTTTCGGTAAAGCTGACCACGACTCCATTTTGCTGATCCCTGCCTACAGGCAGAAATTAAAACAAGAGGCTCCCACGCTGAGGTCTGTCCAACGCTGGTCAGACCAAGCTGACTCTACACTCCAAGACTGCTTCCATCACGTGGACTGGGACATGTTTCGTATTGCGTCAGATGGAAATATTGACGAATACGCTGATTCGGTGTGCGAGTTCATTAGAACGTGCGTCGAAGATGTCGTTCCCATAGCAACGATAAAAACATTCCCAAACCAGAAACCGTGGATTGATGGCAGCATTCGCGTGAAACTGAAAGCGCGAACCACTGCTTTTAATCAGGGCAAGGTGTCTGGTAACATGTCCGAATATAAACAATGCAGCTATTCCCTCCGCAAGGCTATTAAACAAGCTAAGCGTCAGTACAGAGACAAAGTGGAATCTCAATTCAATGGCTCAGACACAAGAGGCATGTGGCAGGGTCTACAGTCAATCACGGACTACAAGAAGAAATCCAGCCCAGTCACGGACCAGGATGTCTTGCTCCCAGGCAGACTAAATAACTTTTTTGCCCGCTTTGAGGACAATACAGTGCCACTGACACGGCCTGCAACGAAAACATGCGGTCTCTCCTTCACTGCAGCCGAGGTGAGTAAGACATTTAAACGTGTTAACCCTCGCAAGGCTGCAGGCCCAGACGGCATCCCCAGCCGCGCCAACAAAACTAAGGAGATGATTGTGGACTTCAGGAAACAGCAGAGGGAACACCCCCCTATCCACATCGATGGAACAGTAGTGGAGAGGGTAGCTAGTTTTAAGTTCCTCGGCATACACATCACAGACAAACTTAATTGGTCCACTCACACTGACAGCGTCGTGAAGAAGGCGCAGCAGTGCCTATTCAACCTCAGGAGGCTGAAGAAATTCGGCTTGTCACCAAAAGCACTCACAAACTTCTACAGATGCACAATCGAGAGCATCCTGGCGGGCTGTATCACCGCCTGGTACGGCAACTGCTCCTCAACCGTAAGGCTCTCCAGAGGGTAGTGAGGACTGCACAACGCATCACCGGGGGCAAACTACCTGCCCTCCAGGACACCTACACCACCCGTTGTTACAGGAAGGCCATAAAGATCATCAAGGACATCAACCACCCGAACCACTGCCTGTTCACCCGGCTATCATCCAGAAGGCGAGGTCAGTACAGGTGCATCAAAGCTGGGACCGAGAGACTGAAAAACAGCTTCTATCTCAAGGCCATCAGACTGTTAAACAGCCACCACTAACATTGAGTGGCTGCTGCCAACACACTGTCATTGACACTGACCCAACTCCAGCCATTTTAATAATGGGAATTGATGGGAAATGATGTAAATATATCACTAGCCACTTTAAACAATGCTACCTTATATAATGTTACTTACCCTACATTATTCATCTCATATGCATATGTATATAGTGTAGTCTACATCATCGACTGCATCCTTATGTAATACATGTATCACTAGCCACTTTAACTATGCCACTTTGTTTACTTTGTCTACACACTCATCTCATATGTATATACTGTACTCGATACCATCTACTGTATGCTGCTCTGTACCATCACTCATTCATATACATTTTTCATTTAATTTCATTACAGCACAACGGTTTGATTTTGACATAGCTAGCTACATAGCCGTCTGTGTATCAAAGATAATTGTGTAGTCTAGAGCGATTTTCTAGGTTAGCTAGCCAGCTATTGTCGTTCTTTTAACGCAACGTAACGTAATCAACACTGCTAGCTAGCCAGCTAGCCCCCGAATAGCAGCACTGTAGAAACTATTACACTCAACGGAACGACTTGATTAGTGTAGTGTCAACAACGCAGCCACTGCCAGCTAGCCTACTTCAGCAGTACTGTATCATTTTAATCATTTTAGTCAATAAGATTCTTGCTACGTAAGCTTAACTTTCTGAACATTCGAGACGTGTAGTCCACTTGTCATTCCAATATCCTTGCATTAGCGTAGCCTCTTCTGTAGCCTGTCAACTATGTGTCTGTCTATCCCTGTTCTCTCCTCTCTGCACAGACCATACAAACGCTCCACACCGCGTGGCCGCTGCCACCCTAATCTGGTGGTCCCAGCACGCACGACCCACGTGGAGTTCCAGGTCTCCGGTAGCCTCTGGAACTGCCGATCTGCAGCCAACAAGGCAGAGTTCATCTCAGCCTATGCCTCCCTCCAGTCGCTCGACTTCTTGGCACTGACAGAAACATGGATCACCACAGATAACACTGCTACTCCTACTGCTCTCTCTTCGTCCGCCCACGTGTTCTCGCACACCCCGAGAGCTTCTGGTCAGCGGGGTGGTGGCATCGGGATCCTTATCTCTCCCAAGTGGTCATTCTCTCTTTCTCCCCTTACCCATCTGTCTATCGCCTCCTTTGAATTTCATGCTGTCACAGTTACCAGCCCTTTCAAGCTTAACATCCTTATCATTTATCGCCCTCCAGGTCCCCTCGGAGAGTTCATCAATGAGCTTGATGCCTTGATAAGCTCCTTTCCTGAGGACGGCTCACCTCTCACAGTTCTGGGCGACTTTAACCTCCCCACGTCTACCTTTGACTCATTCCTCTCTGCCTCCTTCTTTCCACTCCTCTCCTCTTTTGACCTCACCCTCTCACCTTCCCCCCCTACTCACAAGGAAGGCAATACGCTCGACCTCATCTTTGCTAGATGCTGTTTTTCCACTAACCTCATTGCAACTCCCCTCCAAGTCTCCGACCACTACCTTGTATCCTTTTCCCTCTCGCTCTCATCCAACACTTCCCACACTGCCCCTACTCGGATGGTATCGCGCCGTCCCAACCTTCGCTCTCTCTCCCCCGCTACTCTCTCCTCTTCCATCCTATCATCTCTTCCCTCTGCTCAAACCTTCTCCAACCTATCTCCTGATTCTGCCTCCTCAACCCTCCTCTCCTCCCTTTCTGCATCCTTTGACTCTCTATGTCCCCTATCTTCCAGGCCGGCTCGGTCCTCCCCTCCCGCTCCGTGGCTCGACGACTCATTGCGAGCTCACAGAACAGGGCTCCGGGCAGCCGAGCGGAAATGGAGGAAAACTCGCCTCCCTGCGGACATGGCATCCTTTCACTCCCTCGTCTCTACATTTTCCTCCTCTGTCTCTGCTGCTAAAGCCAATTTCTACCACTCTAAATTCCAAGCATCTGCCTCTAACCCTAGGAAGCTCTTTGCCACCTTCTCCTCCCTCCTGAATCCTCCCCCCTCCTCCCTCTCTGCAGATGACTTCGTCAACCATTTTGAAAAGAAGGTCGACGACATCCGATCCTCGTTTGCTAAGTCAAACGACACCGCTGGTTCTGCTCACACTGCCCTACCCTGTGCTCTGACCTCTTTCTCCCCTCTCTCTCCAGATGAAATCTCGCGTCTTGTGACGGCCGGCCGCCCAACAACCTGCCCGCTCGACCCTATCCCCTCCTCTCTTCTCCAGACCATTTCCGGAGACCTTCTCCCTTACCTCACCTCGCTCATCAACTTATCCCTGACCGCTGGCTACGTCCCTTCCGTCTTCAAGAGAGCGAGAGTTGCACCCCTTCTGAAAAAACCTACACTCGATCCCTCCGATGTCAACAACTACAGACCAGTATCCCTTCTTTCTTTTCTCTCCAAAACTCTTGAACGTGCCGTCCTTGGTCAGCTCTCCCGCTATCTCTCTCAGAATGACCTTCTTGATCCAAATCAGTCAGGTTTCAAGACTAGTCATTCAACTGAGACTGCTCTTCTCTGTATCACGAAGGCGCTCTGCACCGCTAAAGCTAACTCTCTCTCCTCTGCTCTCATCCTTTTAGACCTATCGGCTGCTTTCGATACTGTGAACCATCAGATCCTCCTCTCCACCCTCTCCGAGTTGGGCATCTCCGGCGCGGCCCACGCTTGGATTGCGTCCTACCTGACAGGTCGCTCCTACCAGGTGGCGTGGCGAGAATCTGTCTCCTCACCATGCGCTCTCACCACTGGTGTCCCCCAGGGCTCTGTTCTAGGCCCTCTCCTATTCTCGCTATACACCAAGTCACTTGGCTCTGTCATAACCTCACATGGTCTCTCCTATCATTGCTATGCAGACGACACACAATTAATCTTCTCCTTTCCCCCTTCTGATGACCAGGTGGCGAATCGCATCTCTGCATGTCTGGCAGACATATCAGTGTGGATGACGGATCACCACCTCAAGCTGAACTTCGGCAAGACGGAGCTGCTCTTCCTCCCGGGGAAGGACTGCCCGTTCCATGATCTCGCCATCACGGTTGACAACTCCATTGTGTCCTCCTCCCAGAGCGCTAAGAACCTTGGCGTGATCCTGGACAACACCCTGTCGTTCTCAACTAACATCAAGGCGGTGGCCCGTTCCTGTAGGTTTATGCTCTACAACATCCGCAGAGTACGACCCTGCCTCACACAGGAAGCGGCGCAGGTCCTAATCCAGGCACTTGTCATCTCCCGTCTGGATTACTGCAACTCGCTGTTGGCTGGGCTCCCTGCCTGTGCCATTAAACCCCTACAACTCATCCAGAACACCGCAGCCCGTCTAGTGTTCAACCTTCCCAAGTTCTCTCACGTCACCCCGCTCCTCCGCTCTCTCCACTGGCTTCCAGTTGAAGCTCGCATCCGCTACAAGACCATGGTGCTTGCCTACGGAGCTGTGAGGGGAACGGCACCTCAGTACCTCCAGGCTCTGATCAGGCCCTACACCCAAATAAGGGCACTGCGACACTTGCATTAACATCTGCTAACCATGTGTATGTGACAAATAAAATTTGATTTGATTTTGATAGGCTAATTGATATAATTTGAGTCAATTGGAGGCATACCTGTGGATATATTTCAAGGCCTTCCATTAAACTCAGTGCCTCTTTGCTTGACATCATGAGAAAATCAAAATAAATCAACCAAGATTTCAGAAAAAAATTGTAGACCTCTGCACAAGTCTGGTTCATCCTTGGGAACAATTCCCAAATGCCTGAAGGTATCACGTTCATCTGTACAAACAATAGTACGCAAGTATAAACACCACGGGACCACGCAACCGTCATACCGCTCAAGAAGGAGATATGTTCTGTCTCCTAGCGATGAACGTACTTTGGTGCGAAAAGTGCAAATCAATCCCAGAAGAACAGCAAAGGACCTTGTGAAGATGCTGGAGGAAAAAGGTACAAAAGTATCTACATCCACAGTAAAACGAGTCCTATATCGTCCTAACCTGAAAGGCCGCTCAGCAAGGAAGAAGCCACTGCTCCAAAATCGCCATAAAAAAGCCAGACTACGGTTTGCAACTGCACATGGGGACAAAGATTGTACTTTGTAGAGAAATGTTCTCTGGTCTGATGAAACAAAAATATAACTTTTTGGCCATAATGACAATTGTTATGTTTGGAGGAAAAAGGGGGAGCCGGGCCTTACGGTTGAGGAGCAGTTGCCGTACCAGGCGGTGATACAGCCCGCCAGGATGCTCTCGATTGTCGGGTTACTTGCTGCAGGAGGGACTTGTACACTTCACAAAATAGATGGCAACATGAGGGAGGAAAATTAGGTGGATATGTTGAAGCAACATCTCAATACATCAGGCAGGAAGTTAAAGCTTGGTCGCAAATTAGTCTACCAAATGGACAATGACCCCAAGCGTACTTTTAAAGTTGTTGCAAAATGGCTTAAGGACAACAAAGTCAAGGTATTGGAGTGGCCATCACAAAGCCCTGATCTCAATCCCATAGAATATTTGTGGGCAGAACTGAAAAAGCATGTGCGAGCAAGGAGGCTTGCAATCCTGACTCAGTAGAACCAGCTCTGTCAGGAGGAATGGGCCAAAATTCACCCAATTTATTGTGGGAAGCTTGTGGAAGGCTACCCAGAACGTTTGACTCAAGTTAAACAACTTAAAAGGCAATGCTACCGAATACTAATTGAGTGTATGTAAACTTCTGACCCACTGGGAATGTGATGAAATAAATAAAAGCTGAAATAAATCACTCTTTACTATTATTCTGACAATTCACATTCTTATTAAATTAATGTGGTGATCCTAACTGACCTTAGACAGGGATTTTTTACTAGGACTAAATGTCAGGAATTTTGAGTTTAAATGTATTTGACTAAGGTGTATGTAAAGTTCCAACTTCAACTGTATATATATTTTTTTTAAATGTTTTTGCGAACATTTATGAAATCCTGTTTTTGCTTTGTCATTATTAAGACTAATGCAACAAAATGTGGAAAAAGTCAAGGGGTCTGAATACTTTACGAGTGCTATGAAAGAGTATTTGCCCCCTTTTTGTTGTTCTCTATTTTTGCAATGGTTTTCTACTGAATGTTATCACATCAGGCATAATGGGACCCATGTCATCCAAAAAGTTGACTAAAGTTTTCCAAAACACACCTGGAAGCACCTTGGTTGATCATCAAGACTCTTGGAAGAATGTTCAATGGAAATAAGATTCAAAAGTATCACTTTTTGGATGATTGGTCCCCTTATGGCAAAAACCAAACACTGCAGAACCTCATACCAACAGTCAATCATGGTGGTGGTAGTGTGATGGTTTGGGGTTGCTTTTTCGCCTCAGGACCTGGATGACTTGCCTTAATAGAAGGAACCATAAAGTATGCTCTGTATCAGAGAATTCTACAGGAGAATGTCAGGCCATCCATCTGTGAGCTGATTCTGAAGTGTAGCTGTGTCATGCAGCAAGACAATGATCCAAAACACACAATCAATTAATTAGTAAGCGCGCGGCCTCTCCTTCACGCGCCGAAAGACTGATATTGTTCTGTTGCTCTTCTCACCAAAACTCTAAACAATTGTTCATTTTTCAAAAAACAAGCCTGAAACCTTAAAGACTGTTGCCATCTAGTGGAAGCCATAGGAATTGCAATCTGGGAGATGGATTTACATAGAAACAATAGCTTCCCATTATAAGAGCCAGGGAGCTAAAAACAATTCTAGTTGGATTTTCTTCGGATTTTCACCTGCCATATCGATTCTGTTATAGTTTCAGACATTATTTTAACAGTTTAGAAAACTTTGTTTTCTATCCAATGCTACCAATTATATGCATATTCTGGCTTCTGGGCCTGAGTAACAGTCAGTTTACTTTGGGCATGTCAGTCAGGCAGAAATTCTGGAAACTAGACCTTATCCTAGAGGGGTTTTCATGAAATATATGTAATTGTCATGTTATTTGTTGACTCAGGTTCCCTTTATATAATATTAGGTTTTGATTAAATATCTGATAAGATTCAGTATAAAAAATATGCAAAAGTATAGAAAATTAGAAAAGAGGAAAATAATTCTTCACGGCACTGTATACACACATTAGAATACAAAAACACAGTCATGGTAAACATCACAAATCACCCAGAAAAACAGTTACAATTCATTCAAAAATAATCCCCAATCAATACTTGAAATTGCCCAAACGGCACCAGAACTGCTCCAGAACATCCCTTATTCACAAATTTCCCATTGCAAGATAAAACCCACAAAAATTCTAGAATGAACTTCTTATGGCTGGGGTCAGTATTGAGTAGCTTGGCTGAATAAGGTGCCCAGAGGTGCCCAGAGTAAACTGCCTGCAACTCAGTCCCAGTTGGTAATATATGCATACTATTACTATATTTAGATAGAAAACAAAGTTTAAAAAACTTTTTGAATGATGTATGTGAATATAACATAACTCAAAAGGCAGGCAAAAAACTATGAAAAATATCCAACCAGGATTTGGGAAATCTGAGGTTGGTCAATTTTCAACTCATTCCCTATTGAAGATACAGTGGGATATTGGTCATGTCGCACTTCACAATGCTTCCACTAGATGTCAACAGTCTTTAGAACCTAGTTTGATGCTTCTACTGTAAAGTGGGGGTGAATGAGAGAGGAATGAGTCAGAGGTCTGGCAGAATGCTTTGAGCTCGTGACGCTCGTTAACGTGAGAGCGAGCTCTGTTCCATCGCAATTCTACAGACAAAGGAATTCTCCGGTTGGAACATTATTGAAGATTTATGTTAAAATATCCTAAAGATTGATTTTATACATCGTTTGACATGTTTCTACGGACTGTCACAGAACTTTTTGACATTTTGTCTGCTCCTAGTGAACGCGCTCCGTGACTTTGGATTTGTTTACTAAACGCGCTAACAAAAGTAGCTATTTGGACATAAATGATGGACATTAGCAAAAAAAAAAACATTTATTGTGGAACTGGGATTCCTGGGAGTGCATTCTGATGAAGATCATCAAAGGTAAGGTAATATTTATAATGCTATTTCTGACTAATGTTGACTGCACAATATGGCGGATATCTTTTTGGCTTGTTTGGTCTCTGAGCACCGTACTCAGATTATAGCATGGTTTGCTTTTTCCGTAAAGCTTTTTTGAAATGTGACACAGCGGTTGCAATAAGGAGAAGTGTATCTAAAGTTCCATGCATAACACTTGTATTTTCATCAACATTTATAATGAGTATTTCTGTAAATTGATGTGGCTCTCTGCAAAATCACTGGATGTTTTTGGAACTACTGAACATAACGCGCCAATGTATACTGAGATTTTTTTAGATAAATATGAACTTTATCGAACAAAACATATATGCATTGTGTAACATGAAGTCCTATGAGTGCCATCTGATATAGATCATCAAAGGTTAGTGATTCATTATCTCTCTATTTCTGATTTTTGTGACTCCTCTCTTTGGCTGGGAAAATGGCTGTGGTTTTCTGTGACTTGGCTCTGACCTAACATAATCGTTTGTGGTGCTTTCGCTGTTAAGCCTATTTGAAATCGGAAACTGTTGTGGGATTTACAAGTGTGTCTTTAAAATGGTGTGAAATACTTCTAATGTTTGAGGAATGTTAATTATGGGATTTCTGTTGTTTTGAATTTGTTTTGAATTTGGCACCCTGCACTTTCATTGGCTGTTGTCATATCGATCCCGCTAGCGCGATCTCAGCCATAAGAAGTTAGAGATGGAGTTACGTTATGTCTGTAGAGCCTGTGCAAGTGAAACACATAGTACATGGTTGCCAGACATTTGACATTTTCAGCTTCTTTACTAGAACTGTGAAACCTGAACAAGTGTGTAATTCTTGACGTGTGTTAAGAATCTTTTGGAAATGTGCAAATAAGTAACAGCCAAGAAACACTATTAGCAAAGAATCTGCATGATGCAGAACAGAGTTAAAGCTGGTTGGCCTTGGCCAAAATGTATATGCAAATGACAAATATAACATATCCCAAACTGACAAGCATCTGGCTGGGTCAGAAGAGAAGATGAATGTTGGTTAAGTACTTGATTTCACAGCTCCCAAGCCATAAAGTAAGCAATGCCATGCATCATTGCGTCTGCAAATTGTTCAAAGGCATCCGAGCATTGGAAGGCTTCCTGCCTGACCCATTCCAAAAATCACAAAATATGTAATGTACCTTCTGCATGAAAGATTGAGAAAAATAATACATAAACCCCACACTACACCCACGTAGAAGGAACAAAAACACTTCAGGGCTTGAAGTGATGTTTTCACAGTAGGGACTGGATGAGGTAATGTTTTAGTTGTCTGCGTCACTCTCCAAGACCTGTTTATGGTAGGTGAGAATTTTCCTCCACACTGTAGTTTCCCTTAATGTCCCGGCTCTTTCGTGGTCAGAGACAGTAAGGAGCATGTCACCATTATTACAGCTGAAATATTTGTCTGCTTGGACTGCCACTTGTTTATGCTTTTAAGAAACCAGGCATTACAGAATGACCATACTATGAGCCCTCACAGCACATTGTCCAAAATAGTGTTCATCCCTACTTACCAGTTCTAGGGAAGTGAGAATTATGGGGAATGTGTTTGGTTGTGTGATTAATTGCACCATCACTTCTGGGAGACAGAACTACAAAAAAATATTCCTGAACCACAAGGCTCTTGCCAGACAACTTTGTTGGTCCACCATTGGTCACAAGGGGGCGGGGGTCATCTAGAGATGTTAGTTATCAAATTAGGCTTTGAGGGCATGAGCTGGCAACAAGGCTAGCATTGTTCAAGTCTTGCTCACTGTCAGCGACAGCTACAGATGTACGATCTTCATTTGCAGGAGAACTTTCCTCCAATACAGGAAATGTTAAACATATGGTGTCTTTGAGGTTAAAAAGGCTTCTGAAGTTTGTAATTTCCACTTCGAAAAATGGATCAACCTCTACAAAAATGTCCATTAATTATAATCCACATAATAATTCACATTCCCTGTTGCTGCAGGAGTATTTTCTTAATGTAGCAAACTGGCTCAAATTAAGATTCTTCATCTGTAACACAGCCGGAGAAGGAACACAGTGATCCTATATTATGAAGATGAATATGCAGTTATCCTGCATCAAGCATTGGAATGATGACACAATGTTGAAGAAAGGCAGATTACTACTGTTGGATTCTACATTATAAACACTGTGATATTAAAGACATGATAGATCAGACGCATAGTATATAAAGGACTGAAATCTGTAGAAAGACAGAGTGGCTGTGGAATGTGCTGGTTGGACAGGAGGAGATCAAAGGATTGCTATAGGAAGGTTTGAGGTCAGGAGGTCAGGTCAGATCCCCTGAAGGTAGTAATACGGGTTGGAGAGGAGGAGAGGAGGAGAGTCTAAAGTGGGATATATACAGTGGGGAGTACTATATAGTACTATATACACTGCCGATTTTGCAGGTTTTCCTTCTTACAAAGCATGTAGAGGTCTGTAATTTTTTATCATAGGTACACTTCAACTATGAGAGACGGAATCTAAAACAACAATCCAGAAAATCACGTTGTATGATTTTTAAGTAATTAATTTGCATTTTATTGCATGACATAAGTATTTGATCACCTACCAACCAGTAAGAATTCCGGCTCTCACAGACCTGTTAGTTTTTCTTTAAGAAGCCCTCCTGTTCTCCACTCCCTACCTGTATTAACTGCACCTGTTGGAACTCGTTACCTGTATAAAAGACACCTGTCCACACACTCAATCAAACAGACTCCAACCTCTCCACAATGGCCAAGACCAGAGGGCTGTGCGCTGGCTAAAATTATAGACCTGCACAAGGCTGGGATGGGCTACAGGACAATAGGCAAGCAGCTTGGTGAGAAGGCAAGAACTGTTGGCACAATTATTAAAAAATGGAAGAAGTTCAAGATGATGGTCAACCACCCTCAGTCTGGGGCTTCATGCAAGATCTCACCTCGTGGGGCATCAATGATCATGACGAAGGTGAGGGATCAGCCCAGAACCACACGGCAGGACCTGGTCAATGACCTGAAGAGAGCTGGGACCACAGTCTCAAAGACAACCATTAGTAACACACTATGCCGTGATGGATTAAAATCCTGCAGCACACGCAAGGTCCCCCTGCTCAAGGCAGCGCATGTCCAGGCCCGTCTGAAGTTTGCCAATGACCATCTGGATGATCCAGAGGAGGAATGGGAGAAGGTCATGTGGTCTGATGAGACAAAAATAGAGCTTTTTGGTCTAAACTCCACTCGCCGTGTTTGGAGGAAGTAGAAGGATGAGTACAACTCCAAGAACACCATCCCAACCGTGAAGCATGGAGGTGGAAACATCATTCTTTGGGGATGCTTTTCTGCAAAGGGGACAGGACGACTGCACCGTATTGAGGGGAGGACGGATGGGGCCATGTATCGCGAGATCTTGGCCAACAACCTCCTTCCCTCAGTAAGAGCATTGAAGATGGGTCGTGGCTGGGTCTGCCAGCATAATAATGACCCGAAACACACAGCCAGGCCAACTAAGGAGTGGCTCCGTGAGAAGCATCTCAAGGTCCTGGAGTGGCCTAGCCAGTCTCCAGACCTGAACCCAATCGAACATCTTTGGAGGGAGCTGAAAGTCTTTATTGCCCAGCGACAGCCCCAAAACCTGAAGGATCTGGAGAAGGTCTGTATGGAGGAGTGGACCAAAATCCCTGCTGCAGTGTGTGCAAACCTGTTCAAGAACTACAGGAAACATATGATCTCTTTAATTGCAAACAAAGTTTTCTGTACCAAATATTAAGTTCTGCTTTTCTGATGTATCAAATACTTATGTTATGCATTAAAATGCTAAATAATTACTTAAAAATCATACAATGTGATTTTCTGGATTTTTGTTTTAGTTTCCGTCTCTCACAGTTGAAGTGTACCTCTGATAAAAATTACAGATCTCTACATGCTTTGTAAGTAGGAAAACCTGCAAAATCAGCAGTGTATCAAATACTTGTTCTCCCCACTGTATACCTGTGATGGTGAGAAATGTGTGGTTGTCTGAATTTCAGCTGAACGACCCTTTGGGAAGAATTAAGCTTCTCTAGTGTCCATGTGTTATCTACTCGGATAAATAAGAACCTAAAGATGGTGTTGTCGGCAGGATTCACCACAATTTGTAGTCAAACCAATCAGTGGAGCAGAGCTGGCAACAAACATGGTAGTCTTGTTCCTATATCTGTTTCCACTAATTTTGACTTCTTGGCGAGGTGAGAATCGTTGGCTGAACGAATTATGGGATACGGACCTGGAGAGCCTAAGTTTAATTCTGTAGGCCCATTGTGTAACGACCAGTCATAGCTTTATGGTAAATGGTAAGGCCTGGAAGGTAAACTCATACAGGCTGGTACCTGTAGGGAATGTCTTAGGTGGTAAATCCCTAGTACCGTAATTTCTGGACTATTAAGCGCACCTGAATATAAACCACACCCACTGAATTATTAAAAAATATGTATTTTGTACATAAATAAGCTGTACATGTCTATAAGCCGCAAATGCCTACCGGTACATTGAAACAAATGAACTTTACACAGCCTTTAAACGAAACGCGGCTTGTAACAAAAATTTAAACAGTAGCCTACCAAGACAGTCATTGGTCACTATCTTCCTCCTCCTGTGCACTGAAACCACTGAAGTCATCTCCTTCGGTGTCGGAGTTGAATAGCCTCAGAATTGCTTCATTCGATGTTGGATCATTTTCATTGTAGCTTTAGTCACTTTCAATACCCCGCTGATCTCATGCTGCCCCTTCAACACGCAGCAGTCCAGCCTTTCGAAACCCGTTGATGATAGTGGATTTTTTGACAATGCTCCACGCTGTCAGGACCCACTGGCAGACTAGTGAAGGATTTCTCCCCACATGTCATCCAAGCCTCCCACTGAACACGGAGCGCCACCTTTAATGCACGATTTACACTGATGTCGAGTGGCTGCAAATACTTTGGGCCATCTGCTTTTCTTCCCTCGAAAAGGTTTGTTGTCTTTTTGCACTGAGTCAGTTCCTCACGCTGCTGTTTACAAAGTCTTATAATCGACTCATTAAAGGCCAAGCTCCCATGCAGCAGCTCTATTTCCTTTTCCAACAGCCATATCGATCGCCTTCAACTTGAAAGCTGCATCATATGCATTTCTCCGTGTCTTTGCCATGATGAGGGTGACAAAATTACTACCGTAATCAGAATGATGGGAAGTTTGAGCGCGCTCGATTTACGTCACATTATGTGACGGTGCTCAGTTTTTTGGCAGCGGCATGAATCTTGCGAAAGCGGGAAAAATCCATAAATTAGCCACGTCATTGTATAAACTGCGAGGTTCAAAGTGTGGGAATAAAGTAACGGCTTATAGTTTGGAAATTACGGTAGGTTGGTTCCTGCTAGTACTATAAAGTTAATAGTAAATCCCAGTGGGTTAATGCCTGTGATTACTATAAAAAAGGGTGAGGCCCCAAAAGTAAACCTGAGCAGTTTAGAATCTGCAAAAGGTAAGTCCTAGGTGGTAAATCCAGGCGGGGTTGGTGCCCTGCATAACCTATAACGGGGTAATCACCTGCAATGCATTTCAGTTAAAAGGTGTGCCTTGTTAAAAGTTCATTTGTGGAATGTATTTTCTTCTTAATGCGTTTGAGCCAATCAGTTGTGTTGTGACAAGGTAGGGGTGGTAGAAAAAAGATAGCCCTATTCGGTAAAATACCAAGTCCATATTATGGCAATAACAGCTCAAATAAGCAAATAGAAATGACAGTCCATCATTACTTTAACACATGTAAGGATAACGACCATGCTCTGTACATTATCTTGAAAATAATGGAAGACGTACTTGGGACGACGCAGATCGGCGTCCCTTCTCATCCCTCTGTAAGAATATTGGAAGGAGGAGTGAAGGACTGAAGGTCAAGAGGGAATTAACGATCACTGAAAATAGTTGTTTTTCTGTAATAGGGAATTAATGATTAATGGATCAGGAACATGGGAGGAATTTCAGTCCGGGACTCTTAGCTATACGTGGCAATTTCTAATTGGTTCAAATTGTCTATACATTGAGCCTGAAATGGGATACTTGACATGTGGCCATTGGCCAAATTTTATTTTCCACTCTAATTGGTCACCCACAGGTGGGGGTTATAAATTAAGTCCTGTCACTTTGTTAGGTGGAGAATCATTGAGGACAGAGAAGAATGATCAGCTACCATCTACTTCACAGCATAACAACTAGGATTGGTTCTCTTTGAATAAACCACATTTTCTCCCCTGATTTGCTTTGGGTTCTGTGTTATTGAAGAATAACATCAACTGCTAAAACTTGGTGCCATGACCCGGATTAATTGGTCGTGACCAACAAGAAAAAACGAATCAACTGTGTGTTGGTCCAGGGCAAAGAGAGGGCTACGTGCAATCCACTTTGGGAGTCAACTATTAATCTCCTGATTGACTGCTAACATATTGCTGGGTGAGTCTAGACCGATATCATTTAATATAACCAAATCAGGTTATAATAAGTGCATGCAATGAGTGATATGTGTCTCTTATGTACAAGGTTTGAATCTTTTGCTGTTGTCCTGATTAAAGAAGCAATAAAACTGGCCTTCTTTAGACTAGTTGAGTATCTGGAGAATCAGCATTTGTGGGTTTGCTTACAGGCTCAAAATGGCCAGAAACAAAGCACTTTCTTCTGAAATTCATCAGTCTATTCATGTTCTGAGACATGAAGGCTATTCCACGTGAGAAATTGCCAAGAAACTGAAGATCTCGTACAACGCTGTGTACGACTCCCTTCACGGAACAGCACAAACTATCTTTGACCAGAATAGAAAGAGGACATTGCACAACTGAGCAAGAGGACGTTAGTGTCTAGTTTGAGAAAGACACCTCACAAGTCCTCAACTGGACATTTCTAAGTAACCCCAAACTGTTGAACGATATTGTATGTATATGTCACGCCCTGACCATAGTTTGCTTTGCATGTTTATATGTTTTGTTAGGTCAGGGTGTGATCTGAGTGGGCATTCTATGTTGTATGTCTAGTTTGTCTGTTTTTGTGTTTGATTGAGTACCATATCAGGCCAGGGGCAGGTGTTAGTCATTGTCTCTGATTGGAAACCATATTTAGGTAGCCTGTTTTGTCATTGTGGGTTGTTGGTGATTGTCTGTGTAGGGTTTGTCAGCACGATTGTTCATGAGATTCACGGTTGTCACGTTGTTGTTTTGTGGTGTTCAGTTTTCCCATTAAAATGACGAACACTTTTACGACGCCGCATCTTCTCGATCTCCAGACAACAACTGTGACAGTATATTTTGGGGTTAAATAAATATATAAAAATAATTTATAAGATACACATTTTGAAGTTAATGTAATGTCATTTAAGTGCGAACCACACTGGAGAAGAGGCGGAACGGCTGCTCCGGATGTGAACATAAAAATATTTTGAATTCACTGTCTAGTGATATGAAGAACTTAAAAGTAGAGAAGTGTAGGCAAGAGATAATAAAGAAATATTATATCATTGTTGACGAAGATGGTATATGGAATTTGTCTGACATACAACATTTGGGGGAAAATACAGAGAATGTCTACCTCATTGACAAAGACACAATAGTCTTGAACTGTATTAGCTGAAGTAAGAAAACGGGATGAGAAATTCCATTTTGATAATCTTGACGGGACATGGGAGAGAAATAGAGTTTGAGGGCTCTTGGTGAACAGACAACCTTAAAAGACGAAATTCAACAATTACAGGCAAAGGCAGACTTGGCCACCTCCTGTGGGCCCTGTTTTCCCTCAATCTACCCTCAGGCTGAGTTACGCAATGATGATCGGGTTTCAAATATCTGGTCAGCACTGCCTGACTTTTAGTCAACAGATTGACAGTGGTGACGAACGATGTATTAGGCAAACCAGAATGAACACAGGCTGTGCTGCCATCCTGTTAGAAGGTAACAGATTGTAATAAAATAATGGTTAAATTGGATGTTCATTGTGTTCAATGGTGTTATTTCCCCCCTAGTGGATGTTTCTGGTACTTAGAAAGACTACGTAAACAGGAAGTAGAGATTTTGTTTTGCAGGCATAGAAGCAGCTGCAAACAACGCTCCGGTGCAGGTCTTTCAATGTAGTTATTTCTTCACGCTTCAGCCTTGGAAAATATTTGTTTGTAAGTTCGATTCAAGCATTTAGCTAATGATGATAATCTTGTCATTGATAGAGTTGTACATGTCAATGTTGGTTGGTTGCATTTACTCACAAATTGCAATGCCTTTCATGTATGTCGTTAGCTGTATTACTTTGCTCGTGCGTCAAGCAAACAAATAGTAAAATATACAATACTATAGTTTTGTTACTGTTTCTAGTGTAATATGCTTTGTCATTCTACATAAATGGTTGTACATTATTAGAATAATGAAAGGAGCCAATTACCATATGAGTAACAATTAGCTATATGGTTTGGCATCATGCCAGATGCATGGTACCTTAGCACGTGCTTTGTATTTATGAAACTTCAAATGTATAATGTACAGCTACAGTATGTCGGTGTGAATTGAATACTAAAGTATATTATTTTCTGTATTTTGCAGTTTCACAACATAAACGTTTTCAATATATTCATTCAAGAAAAGTCACGCCTTGGGAGTTTTATTGAAGACTTAGTTAACAACTATCTGTCTAGTTTTGCATGGGAATGCAACTCAAGGGCAGAATACAGGCTATAAAAGGTATTAAAGACAAACCCCCGGTGACAGTAATCACACATACATCAGCATCTCCAAAACAGTTGGATGAATAGTCAAAGACTTTGAAGCATCCACTAGAAGTGGGTATGAAGATGTGGGAACATTTAAAGCAATATAAGAAATTCTACAATCCAAATCCTTATCGGTTACAGAGAGAACCAAATGTGTCCAAAAACCGAAACAACCATTTGCTGAATTTGAAGAAAGGTTCAAAGCAGAGGTGGTTAGACACAGAGGGTTACCTGACATGGAAGATGAAGATGCACTCAATTCCTCCAAAAATGGACAATCACACATCAGATGGTGCAATCCATACACAATGATTTGCGAAAAACTTTTGTTTCCACAACTACTGATTGGGAGAAACAAAACTATGGCAACATCATCTACAGGCTGTTACAACTAGAGAGACATCAATCAACACAATAAACCGGCTGTTATCAGAGTTGTGCAGGTTCCGAGTGAAACCAACAACATTATTTGTTCAGCAGAAGAGAAACCTGTAGGCTACTATTCAAAGAAACTGGATGATGTGGCGTTCGGCATGCGTGTCGATGGTGGTATCGCTTGCTGTTGACCAAGATCTTACCATCAAGTGTCCACATGCTGTTCATTATCTTTTGACAATGAATCGAGCTGCACAGGTCACAGCTGCTCATTGGAACAAGTGGTCGATTGTGTTGGAGGCTCCGAACATCATCATACAATGTGGCACACCATGTTGTCCAGCTACTCCGATGCTTCCTTCAGATACCCCATTACTTGAACAAGACTGTTTAGAATCAGCTCTCTGATGGATTTACTAAAAGTAATTGGTTGGAAAACACTGATTTTATCTTATTCACAGACTGTGCAAGCATTGTGGAGGGGGTGTGAGGAAGGCAGGCTAATATCTACACAGACTCAAGGTATGCTTTCAGTGTTACCCATGATTTTGGAAAAATATGGAAAAACTGAATATTCAGGACATCACTGGGAGCACCTGTGAAGAATGGACCAGAGGTGACGGCTTGACTGAAAGCTCTGCAGTTACCTTGACATGTTGCAATTTTGAAAATGCACATGGAAAAATCTTTACAGACAAGATTAAAGGTTGACAGAGCTTCCAAGGTGGCTGCCAAGAGAACACCGCTGTCACCTAAACTGATTGGTAAATACACTTTGGATACATTGCAACACATTAGAGACATGCAAAGCAGTACACCAACATATGAAGTGTGGGAATGGATGGCTGCAGGATGCTAACTCAATCAAGGTGTGTGGTAATACAACCTGAGATGTTTAGCACCAAATGCACTCTTACCCTACTTGGTGATACAGATCCACTCTTTGGGACACATTGGTGTGGACAAGATAGTTTATAATTTTGTGGGAAAATGGTGGAATCCTGGTGTGCAGAAAGAGGCTGAAGCTGTCGTGGCAAATTGCATCACTTGTTTGGAAAACAACACCAAGGGAAGAGTGAAAGTACAGGCACGACGTGCGCCAGCCCCTCCGAGTTCATTAGTTCCAAGATAATGTACAGAGCATCAGCATTTATCCCGCTTCTAACACGGTTGCCAAAGACAACAATACTAAATCATTCATTTACCAGTAGAAATCCATACTTTTCCATCCTCCCACCAAACCCAGTTGTTGATTCTATTGGTAAGATTACTAGAAACGCACACCAGTCCTTCATTCTTTTTGTTCAATTGCTATGCAGGCTAGTAATGTTCTTAGCCCTTGCTTGCTGGCTGGCCAACTGGCTAGCACAGTCTCGTCAAACAGTACAGACAGAATAACAGAAAAGTAACTGCATTTGCAAATGTATAAGCTGTTTTCTAGTTACATTTATTTGGATACATCCATAACAATGAACTGATGACTCACAATTTTTTTCTGGCATAGAAAAGTTGCTGTCTCGTCAGGACATTGTTCATTACAGTAGAGGAGATTGCATTGCAATCAAACACTAGGCTCAAAGCTAGCTAAATAGTTTATTGCCTGCAAGTCTGCCAATATGACGTGAATATTTTTTTTGCAGTTGATGAAAATAGATAAATAGATCTGGAGAGGCGATTTAGACAGACTAGTTACATCACTGCACTAGTTTTGTTGATATAGAAACACACATCACCTCCTATGGATGCATGATCAGCTCAGTACAGCTGGATGCCGGGTAGATCCAAAGCAGCGTGTTGGAAATAGATTTATATACAGTAATCATGTATCCGTAAAACAGAACGCAGAGGTGAGAGAGAAGTAATTATTTGTCCTTATCAGAAGTTGTAGCTCGTCGGTTTTGTTGGAAGTCAGCTGGTATGCCTTCTTAATCCTTTGCTTCAGTTTGGCGATGGACTGTTGGAGTGGTTGGGTTTCTCTCTTGTTGGGAGTCACACCGAAGCAGAGGTTGATGGGCAGCTTTCCTTCTCTCTGGAACATCAGCAGGTATGAAGTGAATCTTTTTGCAACATTGGTTGAGGTTCACCTGATTCAGAGGGGTTGGGTTAAATGCAGAAAACAGATATCGGTTCAGTGCATGCTGTTGTGCAACTGACTAGGTATCCCCTTTCCGTTTCCCTTATAGCTTTGAGCCTTCTGGATGGTAGCGGGGTGAACAGGTAGTGGCTCGGGTGATTGTTATCCTTAATTATCTTTTTGGCCTTCCTGTGACATCGGGTGGTGTGGGTGTCCTATTTGGCAGGTAGTTTGCCCCCGGTTATGTCTTGTGCAGCCGGCACCACCCTCTGGAGAGCCTTGCGGTTGTGGGCGGTGCAGCCCGATAGGATGCTCTCAATTGTGCATCAGTAAATGTTTGTGAGAGTTTTAGGTGAAAAGCCAAAATTCTTCAGCCTCCTGATGTTGTTGTTGCGCCTTCTTCACCACACTGTCTGTTTGGGTGGACGATTTCAGTTTGTCCGTGATGTGTACTCAGAGTCCTTGCATCCATAGCTCCTATATGTTTAGGGTCAGTGCTATCTGGAATCCTTGGGACGTCCCTAACGTCCCTACCCTAAACCTTAATCTTAACCCTTATCCTTACACATAATCAAATCCCTTACCTAACCATTTTAAATGTCAACTTCAATGGGGTAAGGACGTCCAAAGGATTCTGAATAGCACAGGCCATATGTTATAAGAGAAACTGGTGTGAGAGACAGACAGTGGCCTGACAATAGAATTAGAATACTATTATGACATAGTCTGACAATAAATCACAGAAAATAGTTATTTTCCGAGGGAAATTGATCCGAGGCCTTTGCTGCTCGTAGGCCGCCAGTTGCTCATCCCTGACCTAGAGTTCTGAAATTCTGTGCATAGATCCCTCTTCTCACAAGGAACAAATTTGCATGCCGTGAGGCCTGCCGTGATGGATTTTCCACCATTTTTTTTAGCTTTGAAAAACATTCCTTCGGGAACCACATGGCCGATCAGCATGAAACTTCATTTATGGCATCTATGGACCAAGGTCTTCCAACGCAATATTTTCAAGACTAGTATGTCAAACTGACCAATAAAGCTCATGTGGGCGTGGTCTGGCACATAAATGCATGTATATCAGACACAGATATTTTTATTGTAACCAAAGTTGGTACACATGTTCCAAACCCTATCAGGACTCAACAAATGCAAGCACATTCAGAATGACCACACAATTGCCCTATACAACAGGCACATGTTTAAATCTCTTGATCTGTTTGGCTCAGTATTGAAATTGAAAACCTTTGTGGTTATGGTGTTGTGTTGATGTGCTTCCCATTTGAGGTTCGGACTGTGATTCCTAGGATTTTTGTGTGTTGTCATAATCGGACAAATAGTTGTAACTACTTATTTTGGACGACTTGGTACTGTCTGAGTTTATGAATACCAGATAATGTACAGAGCGGAGTCGTTTATCCCACTTCTACCACAGTTGCCAAAGAAAACAAGGACACATTTACTGGTAAAAATGACATGTTTTCATTAAGATTTTGCTAAGTAAATTAATACTATTTCATACTTCCACTAAAACTGGTTGTTAGTTCTATTGGTTAGGTTGCTAGAGAAGCGGACTTGTTGTTCATTCTATTTGTGTTATGCAGGTGAATGAGGACCCAAAAGCGACTTAACGAAAACAGAGTCTTTATTCCAGTATTTGACAAAGGTGATAATCCTGGATATTATCAAGGTGAAAACAAAACAGGAAAACTGAAATCCACTCGTCAGTAGAGAGGACTGACTGGAGACTCGACCATAGACTGCAGGTTGCTTCGGGAAGGCACCGGCCGTAGCAGACCTAGACACCTGCTCACACGCAGCATCTGAAGAAGGTAAAACACGACAGGGCGAGACAAGGACACAGAACAGCGAACATCATACAAGGATCCGACAAGGACAGAAGCGGAAAACAGAGGGAGAAATAGGGGCTCTAATCAGAGGGCAAAATAGGGGACAGGTGTGAAAAGAGTAAATGAGGTAGTTAGGAGAATGAGGAACAGCTGGGAGCAGGAACGGAACGATAGAGAAAGAGAGCGAGAGAGGGAGAGAGGGAGGGGGAGAGAGAGGGATAGAAAGAGGGAAAGAACCTAATAAGACCAGCAGGGGGAAACGAACAGAAGGGGAAGCACAAGGACAAGACATGATAATATATGACAAAACATGACAATTTGTTTGATTGTTATACAGGCTGGCAATGTTATCTTATCCCTTGCTTGCTAGCTAGCCAAATATGGCTAACACAGTCACGGCAACTCTGCAGATAGAATAACATCAAAGTAACAGCATTTGCATTTCTTCGAGCTGTTTTCTAGTGATATTTATGTAGATACATCCATGCTACTGTACATACATAGTGCCCGTTGAGGGATGACACTGATTCTGGCCCTAAAAAGACAGCTTTGGCTCAGTTCAGTCTGTCAGATCTCATTTTGGACTCTGGCCCGATCCAGCAGTTTTAGATCTGACATGCCAAATCAGGCCAGATATGTCCCAGACATTTGAGCTACCTGGGAGGTTGTTTCTCAATGTTTGAATTGAAGAAAAAGTTGCTACTAGTCACTCTCAATCTCACAGGCACAAATATGACTTGAGTCACATTACCACGGTAACCTCCTACTCTTGAAGTGGCAGGCGAATTTTTTTTTGTCTCATCTGTGATTATTTTGGTTAAAAGACTCAGGTCACAAAATATGTAATGAAATTAATTAAACATTATACCATATTTCCTCTTACTAGTAATACCTTGATTGTTTTAGAAACATTACAAAGCATGCCCATAATTTTTTTGGTGTTTTGTTGGTGTAAGTTTAGTGGATAAAATGTCTTTAAAAAAACCTGCGGTCATTACAGTTCTTCAGGTCCTGTTGACAGGATGATCTCGAATGGAGCTCGTACAGTTTGTTCTCTAGTGATTCTATGTTCACCAATATAATAAACATAGATTTTACCTAGTCAGTCTGTGATCCGTTCTATGGATGTCACCTGTTAAAGACACTTCAATCAGTTGATGAAGGGGAGGAGACCAGTTAAATATGGATTTTTAAGCCTTGAGACAGATTGCTTCATTTAGAGGGTGAATGGGTAAGACAAAATGTTTAAGTACCTTGGAACAGGCTATGGCAGTAAATGCCAGGTGCATCGATTTGAGTGTCAAGAACTACAACGCTGCTGGTTTTTTTCACGCTCCACAATTTCCCGTGTATCAAGAATGGTCCACCACCCAAAGCACATCCAGCTAACTTGACCCAACTGTTGGAAGCATTGTAGTCAACAAGGGTCAGCATCCCTGTAGAATGCTTTCAACACCTTGTAAAGTCCATGCCCTGATGAATTGAGTCTGTTCTAAGGGGAAAAGGGGGCGCAACTCAATATTAGGAAGGTGTTCCTAATGTTTTATACACTGAGTGTACATCTAGCTGGTTTTTCTATGCATTGTCAAGACCGAACGGTAGCTTCGGGTAAGGTTAAGGGGGGAGGTGTGTCGCTTTGTTAACAGCTGGTGCATGATCTCTGTCTCAAGGTTTTGCTCAAATTAGTTAGAATACCTTATGATAAACAACAGACCATAATATTTACCAAGAGTTCATCTAAGAGTTCATCTCGTAGCTATCTATTTACCACCACAAACCGATGCTGGCACAGGGCAAGCATAAGCAAAAATTAAGTGCTCCAACCCAGATTTGAAGGCAGGTAGCCCAGTGGTTAGAGCATTGGGC
Organism: Oncorhynchus gorbuscha; assembly: GCF_021184085.1. NCBI lineage: Eukaryota > Metazoa > Chordata > Actinopteri > Salmoniformes > Salmonidae > Oncorhynchus > Oncorhynchus gorbuscha. The sequence goes on along the minus strand of NC_060193.1, from coordinate 36,216,798 downwards.
AAGTAACCGAAAGGTTGCTAGATTGAATCCCCATGCTTACGAGGTAAAAATATGATCTGCCCCTGAACAAGGAAGTTAACCCACTGTTCTTAGGCCGTCATTGTGAATAAGAATGTGTTCTTAATTAACTGACTTGTCTAGTTAAATAAATAAGATTTTGTCTGTCAGTCCCAATGGCTGTGCGATTTACATCACGCCAGCTCTTTCAGATACTTCAGATGTATAATTTCCCAGACCTGGATTTAGGGATACGCGCAATGACTTCGGGGGGTACGTCAAATTTTTTATTTACTTTGAAAATTAACCATGTTTTTTTTTTTGTACAATCTCATCTTCGCATTTTCAAACAGCACATTTATTTTTTTCCAACGGGGCTATACAATTTGGGTGAGGGTTTTTTTCTCGCATGAGTAGCCTTGTTTCACTGCAAAAAATAACATTAAACCTTCTAGTTTTCAGCAAAATAACAATGTCAAATACAGGTAGCCTAGCTTAAATAATTAACATCCAATCACATTAACTGTTACTCTCTCGTGGGTCACCTTCACTCTTGCACAGACATTTAGAAACAAAACATGACAATTTTGAAAAGTAAGCCACGCATTTTTTGAGAGAGAATTAAGACGACTTTCAAGTAGTAAGACATGTACAAATGCAACGGATACCATTAAGAAGGTTCTAGAAGTGTCTTATATGGTGAGCTACCGTGTGGCTAGGACAGGCAAGCTCCATACTATTGTGGAGGACTTAATTCCTCCTGCTGCTGTGGATATGGCTGGGATACTGCTGGGGTAAAAGGACCAAAAAACTATACAGACAATGCCTTCATCAAACAACACGATGAATCAGTGACCATGGCAGGAGAGGTTTTGAAACAATTACTGTGTTGCATACAAGCCAGTGAATTCTATGTGTTACAGCTGGATGAGTCCACAGACCTGGCGGTCCTGGCACTGCTCCTGGAATACAGTCGAATTCAAGTTTACATACACCTTAGCCAAATACATTTACTCAGTTTACACAATTCCTGACATTTAATCCAAGTAAAACTTCCCTGTCTTGGGTCAGTTAAGATTGTGAAATTTCAGAATAATAGTAGATGGAATGACTTATTTCAGATTTTATTGCTTTCATCACATTCCCAGTGGGTCAGAAGTTGACATACACTCAATTAGTATTTGGTAGCATTGCCTTTAAATTGTTTAACTTGGGTCAAATGTTTTGGGCAGCCTTCCACAAGCTTCCCACAATAAGTTGGGTGAATTCTGCCCCATTCCTCCTGACAGAGCTGATGTAGGCCTCCTTTCTCACACACGCATTTTGAGTTCTGCACACACATTTTCTGTAGGGTGAGGTCAGGGGTTGATGATGGCCACTCCAATACCTTAACTTTGTCCTTAAGCCATTTCGCCACAAACTTGGAAGTATGCTTGCGGTCATTGTCCATTTGAAAGACCCATTTGCAACAAAGCTTTAACTTCCTGACTAATGTAATTGAGATGTTGCTTCAATATATCCACATAATTTCCCCTTCTCGTGATGCAATCTATTTTGTGAAGTGCACCAGTCCCTCCTGCAGCAAAGCACCCCCACAACATGATGCTGCCACCCCGATACTTCAAGACTGGGATGGTGTTCTTCGGCTTGCAAGCATCCTCCTTTTTCCTCCAAACATAACGATGGTCATTATGGCCAAACAGTTATATTTTTGTTTCATCAGACCAGAGGACATTTCTCCAAAAAGTACGCTCTTTGTCCCCATGTTCAGTTGCAAACCGTAATCTGGCTTTTTTATGGCGGTTTTGTAGCAGTGGCTTTCTTCCTTGCCGAGCAGCCTTTCAGGTTATGTCAATATAGGACTCGTTTTACTGTGGATATAGAAACTTCTGTGAAGATGCTGGAGGAAACGGGAACAAGGTCCTTTACTGTTTTTCTGGGATTGATTTGCACTTTTTGCACCAGAGTACATTCATCTCTAGGAGACCGAACGCATCTCCTTCCTGAGCGGTTTTCTGATTTTTATTTTCCCATGTCACACAAAGAGGCACTGAGTTTGAAGGTAGGCCTTGAAATACATCCACAGGTACACCTCCAATTGACTCAAATTATGTCAATTAGCTGAACAGAAGCTTCTAAAGCCATGACATTTTCTGGAATTTTCCAAGCTCTTTAAAGGCACTGTGAACTTAGTGTATGTACACTTTTACACGTCTGTAAACAATTTTTGGAAAAATGACTTGTGTCATGTACAAATTAATGTCCTAACCGACTTGCCAAAACTATAGTTTGTTAACAAATGTATTGAGTGGTTGAAACACTTAGGTTGGCTACATTAAAACAAGTTTATGTAAACTTCTGACTTCAACTGTACAGTGCCTTGCGAAAGTATTCGGCCCCCTTTGTCATGTTTTGTCTTAGATTGTCTTGTCATTTTGCTTTTCCTTCTGTTCGTTTTCCCCCTGCTTGTCTTTTTAGGTTCGTTCCCCTTTTTCTCTCTCCCTTCCTCTCTCTCTTCTCTCTATCGTTCCGTTCCTGCTCCCAGCTGTTCCTATTCCCCTAATCAATCATTTAGTCTTTCCACACCTGTTCCCTATCTTTTCCCCTGATTAGAGTCCCTATTTCTCCCCTTGTTTTCCGTTCCTGCCCTGTCGGATCCTTGTCTATTGTTCACCGTGCTGTGTATCGCCCTGTCGTGTCGTGTTTCCCTCAGATGCTGCGTGGTGAGCAGGTGTCTGAGTCTGCTACGTTCAAGTGCCTTCCCGAGGCAACCTGCAGTTCATGATCGAGTCTCCAGTCTGTTCTCGTCATTACGAGTGGAATTATGCTTTATGATTGTAGATTTACTTTACTGGATTAAAGCCTCTGTTTTCGCCAAGTTGCTTTTGGGTCCTCATTCACCTGCATAACAGAAGGATCCGACCTAGAATGGACCCAGCGACTATGGATTCTCTCTACTCTACTCTCGAGTTCCAGGGAGCGATGCTCGGCAGACACGAGCAGGAATTGTCTGCTGCTCGGCATGCCGTTGAGACCCTGGCCGCTCAGGTCTCCGACCTCTCAGGACAGTATCAGAGTCTTCGTCTCGTGCCACCAGCTACTTCCGGGTCTTCCGAGCCTCCGGAACCTAGGGTTAATAACCCACCATGTTATTCTGGGCAGCCCACTGAGTGCCGCTCCTTTCTCACCCAGTGTGATATAGTGTTCTCTCTCCAACCCAACACATACACAAGAGAGAGAGCTCGGATTGCCTACGTCATATCACTCCTTACTGGTCGGGCTCGGCAGTGGGGCACAGCTATCTGGGAGGCAAGCGCTGAGTGTATTAACAATTATCTGAACTTTAAAGAGGAGATGATAAGGGTTTTTGATCGTTCAGTTTTTGGGAAAGAAGCTTCCTGGTCCCTGTCTTCCCTATGTCAAGGTAATCGATCCATAACGGATTACTCTATAGAGTTTCGCACTCTTGCTGCCTCCAGTAACTGGAACGAGCAGGCGTTGCTCGCTCGTTTTCTGGAGGGACTCCACGCTAAGGTTAAGGATGAGATTCTCTCTCGGGAGGTTCCATCCAGCGTGGATTCTTTGATTGAACTCGCTATTCGCATTGAACGACGGGTAGATCTTCGTCACCGAGCTCATAGAAGAGAGCTCGCGTTAACTGTGTCCCCCCTCTCCCCTACACTACCATCTTTCCCCACTGACTCAGGTGTTGAGCTCATGCAGCTGGGGGGTATTCGCATCTCGACTAAGGAGAGGGAACGGAGAATCACCAACCGCCTCTGTCTCTATTGCGGTTCCGCTGGTCATTTTGTCATTTCATGTCCAGTTAAAGGCCAGAGCTCATCAGTAAGCGGAGGGCGACTGATAAGCGCTACTAGACGGTCCTCTCCGTCAAGTACCTGTACTACCTTACCGGTCCATCTACGCTGGACCGGATCGGCAGCTTCCTGCAGTGCATTAATAGACTCTGGGGCGGAGGGCTGTTTTATGGACGAAGCCTGGGCTCGGGAACATGACATTCCTCTCAGACAGTTAGGGAGCCCACGGTCATGTTTGCCTTGGATGGTAGTCCTCTCCCCAGTATATTATATGAAACACTACCTTTAACCCTCACTGTATCTGGTAACCATAGTGAGACCATTTCTTTTTGATTTTTTGTTCACCTTTTGCACCTGTTGTTTTGGGTCATCCCTGGCTAGTGTGTCATAATCCTTCTTTTGATTGGTCTAGTAATTCTATCCTTTCCTGGAACGTTTCTTGTCATGTGAAGTGTTTAATGTCTGCTATTTCTCCTGTTTGTTCTGTCCCCTCTTCTCAGGAGGAACCTGGTGATTTGACAGGAGTGCCGGAGGAGTATCATGGTCTGCGCACGGTCTTCAGTCGGTCCAGAACCAACTCCCTTCCTCCTCACCGGTCGTATGATTGTTGTCCTGATCTCTTCAAGAAGCGTTTTGCATCCGCTCCTATCCTTGTTGCACCTGACGTCACTAAACCGTTTATTGTTGAGGTTGACGCGTCGTCGGGGGTGGGCGTGGGAGCCATTCTGTCCCAGCGCTCCGATACTGACGATGGGGTCCACCCTTGTGCGTATTTTTCTCATCGCCTGTCACCGTCGGAACGTAACTATGATGTGGCTAACCGCGAACTGCTCGCCATCCGTTTAGCCCTAGGCAAATGGCGACAGTGGTTGGAGGGGGCGACCGTTCCTTTTGTCGTTTGGACTGACCAAGAGAACCTTGAGTACATCTGTTCTGCCAAACGACTGAATGCGCGTCATGCTCGTTGGGCGTTGTTTTTCGCTCGTTTCGAATTCGTTATTTCTTATTGCCCGGGTACTAAGAACACCAAGCCTCATGCTTTATCCCGTCTCTTTAGTTCTTCTGTGGCTTCTACCGATCCCGAGAGGATCCTTCCTGTTGGGCGTGTTGTCGGGTTGACTGTCTGGGGAATTGAGAGACAGGTTAAGCAAGCACTCACGCACACTGCGTCGCCGCGCGCTTGCCCTAGTAACCTTCTTTTCGTTCCTGTTTCTACTCGTCTGGCTGTTCTTCAGTGGGCTCACTCTGCCAAGTTAGCTGGCCATCCCGGCGTTCGGGGTACGCTTGCTTCTATTCGCCAGCGGTTTTGGTGGCCTACTCAGGAGCGTGACACGCGCCGTTTCGTGGCTGCGTGTTCGGACTGCGCGCAGAAGAAGTCTGGTAATTTTTTTCTGCTTCTGCTCCTGGTCTTGCTGGGTCTCAGTCTGTTCCCTGCCATCGCATCTCTCCTGTTCTTGTTCCTGCCCTTGCTGTGTCTCAGTCTGTCCCTAGTTGTTACTCTCCTGGCCTGTTTGGTCCTGTTTGCTCTAAAGCTTTCAGTTCTCTACCCGTGTCTCATTTTTTTTTTTTAGAGTAGTACCCTAGTTTCCCTTTTTTCGTTTTTCCGTTACGGTCCTGAGGAGAGGAGTTGGGTTCTTTCTCGGGACGTGCTGGACCGTTTGTGATCTATGATTTCCTCCGTTGCCGCCAGTGTTCCTCCTCGAGAGCGCCAGGAGGCGCTCGGTGAGTGGGGGGGTACTGTCATGTTTTGTCTTAGATTGTCTTGTCATTTTGCTTTTCCTTCTGTTCGTTTTCCCCCTGCTGGTCTTTTTAGGTTCGTTCCCCTTTTTCTCTCTCCCTTCCTCTCTCTCTTCTCTCTATCGTTCCGTTCCTGCTCCCAGCTGTTCCTATTCCCCTAATCAATCATTTAGTCTTTCCACACCTGTTCCCTATCTTTTCCCCTGATTAGAGTCCCTATTTCTCCCCTTGTTTTCCGTTCCTGCCCTGTCGGATCCTTGTCTATTGTTCACCGTGCTGTGTATCGCCCTGTCGTGTCGTGTTTCCCTCAGATGCTGCGTGGTGAGCAGGTGTCTGAGTCTGCTACGTTCAAGTGCCTTCCCGAGGCAACCTGCAGTTCATGATCGAGTCTCCAGTCTGTTCTCGTCATTACGAGTGGAATTATGCTTTATGATTGTAGATTTACTTTACTGGATTAAAGACTCTGTTTTCGCCAAGTTGCTTTTGGGTCCTCATTCACCTGCATAACACCCTTGAACTTTGCAACCTTTTGCCACATTTCAGGCTTCAAAGGTAAAGATATAAAACTGTATTTTTTGTGAAGAATCAACAACAAGTGGGACACAATCATGAAGTGGAACAACATTTATTGGATATTTCAAACTTTTTTAACAAATCAAAAACTGAAAAATTGGGCGTGCAAAATTATTCAGCCCCCTTAAGTTAATACTTTGTAGCGCCACCTTTTGCTGCGATTACAGCTGTAAGTCGCTTGGGGTATGTCTCTATCAGTTTTGCACATTGAGAGACTGACATTTTTTCCCATTCCTCCTTGCAAAACAACTCGAGCTCAGTGAGGTTGGATGGAGAGCATTTGTGAACAGCAGTTTTCAGTTCTTTCCACAGATTCTCGATTGGATTCAGGTCTGGACTTTGACTTGGCCATTCTAGCACCTGGATATGTTTATTTTTGAACCATTCCATTGTAGATTTTGCTTTATGTTTTGGATCATTGTCTTGTTGGAAGACAAATCTCCGTCCCAGTCTCAGGTCTTTTGCAGACTCCATCAGGTTTTCTTCCAGAATGGTCCTGTATTTGGCTCCATCCATCTTCCCATCAATTTGAACCATCTTCCCTGTCCCTGCTGAAGAAAAGCAGGCCCAAACCATGATGCTGCCACCACCATGTTTGACAGTGCCGATGGTGTGTTCAGGGTGATGAGCTGTGTTGCATTTACGCCAAACATAACGTTTTGCATTGTTGCCAAAAAGTTCAATTTTGGTTTCATCTGACCAGAGCACCTTCTTCCACATGTTTGGTGTGTCACCCAGGTGGCTTGTGGCAAACTTTAAACAACACTTTTTATGGATATCTTTAAGAAATGGCTTTCTTCTTGCCACTCTTCCATAAAGGCCAGATTTGTGCAATATACGACTGATTGTTGTCCTATGGACAGAGTTTCCCACCTCAGCTGTAGATCTCTGCAGTTCATCCAGAGTGATCATGGGCCTCTTGGCTGCATCTCTGATCAGTCTTCTCCTTGTATGAGCTGAAAGTTTAGAGGGACGGCCAGGTCTTGGTAGATTTGCAGTGGTCTGATACTCCTTCCATTTCAATATTATCGCTTGCACAGTGCTCCTTGGGATGTTTAAAGCTTGGGAAATCTTTTTGTATCCAAATCCGGCTTTAAACTTCTTCACAACAGTATCTCGGACCTGCCTGGTGTGTTCCTTGTTCTTCATGATGCTCTCTGCGCTTTTAACGGACCTCTGAGACTATCACAGTGCAGGTGCATTTATATGGAGACTTGATTACACACAGGTGGATTGTATTGATCATCATTAGTCATTTAGGTCAACATTGGATCATTCAGAGATCCTCACTTAACTTCTGGAGAGAGTTTGCTGCACTGAAAGTAAAGGGGCTGAATAATTTTGCACGCCCAATTTCTCAGTTTTTGATTTGTTAAAAAAGTTTGAAATATCCAATAAATGTCGTTCCACTTCATGATTGTGTCCCACTTGTTGTTGATTCTTCACAAAAAATATATATAAAGATATAAAATATATCTTTATGTTTGAAGCCTGAAATGTGGCAAAAGGTCGCAAAGTTCAAGGGGGCTGAATACTTTCGCAAGGCACTGTATGTTCGTTACCTTTATGGGGGGTCAATTAAGGAAGACGTCCTATTCTGTAAGCCACTGGGAACCAGTACATGAGTTATGGTCAACTTTGTTAAAGCAAGGCCCCTGAACTCGTGTATTTTCTGCATTATGCAATGATTTGCGCAGTGACCATGTAACGCTTTTACAACATACAGAAGTGCGCTGGTTATCAAGGGAAAAAGTACTGACGTTTTTTAAAATTGAGAGACTAGCTTAAAGTTCTCTTTACTGACCATAATTTTCACTAGTCTGACCACTTGCATGATGAGTTTCTCACACGACTGGCCTATGTATTTTCTTGCCTGAATGATCTGAATCTAGGATTACAGGGACTCTCTGCAACTATATTCAATGTGTGGGACAATATTGAGGTTATGAATAAGTTGGAGCTCTTCTCTGTTTGCATTAACAAGAACAACGCACAGATCTTTCCATCACTGCATGACCTTTTGTGTGCAAATGAACTCATGCTTACGGACAATGTCAAATGTGATATAGCGAATCACCTGAGTGAGCTGGGTGCGCAATTACACAGGTACCTTCCCGAAATAGATGGCATAAACAACTGAATTCATTAGCCCTTTCATGCCCTGCCTCCAGTCCACCTACCAATATCTGAACCAGGGTCTCATCGAAAATTGCAACAAGCGGTTCTGTGAAAATTGAATATAATCAGAAGCCAATAGTACATAGGTAATCACAAAGGCTTTAACCAATGGCTAAGTATAATCCAATGAAGGTGCCTTTCACAACAACTCTAACAGTTTTGCAACATTCAGAAAGTCAAAGTTGGAGGGTAACTCTGGACCATTAATACAACTTAGTTTCTTACTTACGCCCATTGTCCCATCATTGATGAATAGTATTCTAAAATGCCTCTAAACAGGTGAGTTTTTTTAGAAGAGGGGAAGATATGCAAAGATGAGAAAGTTATGTGAAGTGATAAGGAATAGTGCTTCTTGAGAAACAGAGGATAAATTATTTTAGTTCATCCTGACCAAGCATACATCTGTGTCAAAGCCTATCTTGACAGGTTGTTTGTCTTACAGGGGAGCACAGTCTTGAATTAATTACTGGATCCAGAGCAATAATGTTGGATTGTTTACTTCATTGTCTGTCTTACTCTAAATTGTGTTTGACAAGGGAATGAGATTAGAACCTGAATGTTTCATTCAGTCAAGCCCTGTCTGAATCACATATCTGCCTGCTGCACAATGTTTTGCAGTATGTAATCATCTTTACTTACACTTAAGAAAACAGCCCTTTTAAATCTGAGAAAGAAAGATGGTACACCAACATCTGCACCAGTGAATAAAATGAGATGACTGTGCTGCATGCATCCTGAGCAATAAAATTGGCAAACCCAATGACACAAGTGTTTATTTTAGTGTTTAACAACTGCATGGGATATTGTGCTGCAGCCGTACGTTGTAGGAAAATGGTACTCACCGAGAACGGCCAGTTCTTCATAATCATTCGATGGAAGAAATGCATAAACAGAAAAATGTTCAAATGAAAAGGATCCGTGGGTTTAAAAGAGTACAGTGTTACACCCCGGTTCTGGACGAGAGCCTGTCGCAGCCCCTCGCTCAACTCTTTAAGCCCAGGAAGGACTTTAAAGTGAATGATTCGAACACAATGTTTGTTTATAAGAACTGATCGAAGCTCATAATTACGTTAACCTGATTAGGCAATGGCCACACTCCAGCTGGAACTGTTTTAAGTGATCAGCTAAAAGGAGGAAAATAAATCTCCAGTTTTAATTCCTGGGCTAATGGGTTCGCTAGCCAAGCAGAAAGCGTACTTAAATTCTTCAATTTTTGGATGATTCTTTAGTGTGCCCCCCACCCCCAAAGGTTCAATGTTGGATCCCCACTTTGGTGGAACTCCCAAATATCTTTTCAATAGTCAGGTCAAACCCATAGCTTTTGACTCTTAAGACCTGTCAGTGTTCTCCTCTGACTATTATAAAATGTGCTGCTTGGGCTCTGATTGAAAACTGGCTATTTTGTTTGGGTAAAATCAGACTTTATTCTAAAGTGGTGGACAAGAGGCCGCTTTGACTTCCATGGCTATGGATATTCGTAATGATACCCTCCAAGCAAAAGGTATCTGCATGAAACTATCTCCATGATTGTGGCACTGTTATCATAGCACTATTATAGTGGAAGTCATTTGAAATTATACCCTGCCTGAGACTTGTCGCGGATAGCCATTAGACCAAGAGGACAAGACTTTGGTTTTGGGAGGGGTAGCCTCTGCTCCAGGCTTCACTCACATTTTTCTCGAAAGCCTGGGAAATTCCTATTGGAAAAGAACATATAAGTGAAGCATTGCTTGTCAGTGGCTGCTGGCTGATTGGCTGTGGATAAAAAAATGTAATAAACACCTTTTCCCTCCCGCTTCAGAAATTATAATTATCCAGAGAAGCTTATTTATGATGCTAAGGAAGGGTCTGGCTGAAAGGACAAATTCTGTATTAAAGGCCATTATTATAAGGACATTCCATTTATTGTGAAATAAATTCCTACCCTATGAAATGTATTTCCCCCAGACACCTGCACTTGTTTTTGCCTTTGTTCAAGATCACTTAGTTTCATGTGAATTAATTCTGTGTTCGTGGTCCAAAATGACTGCCCCACTTATAGCTGAGTATAAATCCATTATAATACATCTATTGTTACCGAATGTTGTGTTAGATTTTCTTATCCACTTAACTTGCAATGTTCACAAGAACTTTTGAACTTCTATTTGCCATTTTTGGTCTATAGGCCTCACTGACCTGAGCTCATACTACTCGTTTTTTGAATTTAAAAAAGCATAATGTATGGATCATTTTGACTATAGCAAACACTCAACTCGTCAATCTATTCTTGTTCTGAGAAAGGAAGGCAATTCCATGTTAGAAATTGACTAGAAGCTGATCTCGTACAACGCTGTGTAATACTCCCTTCACAGAACAGAACAGGCTTTTTCTTTGCAATTCTGCCTAGAACAGGGGTTCTTACACCCCACCGTAGACGGGCACAGCTCCCAAGCATACCACTCGCCAATGTCCAGTCTCTTGACAACGAGGTAGATGAAGTCCGAGCAAGGGTTGCATTCCAGAGACACATCAGCGACTGTAACGTTCTTTGTTTCACGGAAACATGGCTCACACGCTATCGGAGTTGGTTCAGCCAGCTGGTTTCTTCAAGAATCGTGCCAACAGAAACAAGCATCTTTCTGGTAAGAAGAAGGGCGGGAGTGTATGCCTTATGATTAACAAGACATGGTGTGATCATAACAACATACAGGAAATCAAGTCCTTCTGTTCACCTGACTTAGAATTCCTCACAATCAAATGCCGACCGCATTATCTACCAAGAGAATTCTCTTCGATCATAATCACAGTTGTGTATATTTCCCCCCAAGCAGACACATCGACGGCCCTGAAAGAACTTCATTTGACTCCATGTAAACCGGAAACCACACATCCTGAGGCTGCATTTATTGTAGCTGGGGATTTTAACAAGGCTAATCTGAAAACAAGGTTCCCTAAAATCTATCAGCATGTCGATTGCGCAACCAGGGCTGGCAAAACCCTAGATCTTTGTCATTCTACCTTCCGCAACGCATATAAGGCCCTCCCTCACCCTCCATTCGGAAAAGCTGACCACGACTCCATTTTGTTGCTCCCAGCCTATAGACAGAAACTAAAGCAGGAATCTCCCGCACTCAGGTCTGTCCAACGCTCGTCCAACCATGGGATTCCATGCTTCAAGATTCCTTCGATCACGTGGACTGAGATATGATCCGCACTGCGTCGAACAACAACATTGATGAACACGCTGATTCTGTGAGTGGGTTTATTTGCAAGTGCATCGGTGATGTCGTACCCACAGCGTATATTAAAACATTCCCAAACCAGAAACCGTGGATTGATGGCAGCATTCGCGCAAATCTGAAAGCGCGAACCACTGCTTTTAATTAGGGCAAGGTGACCGGAAACATGACCGAATACAAACAGTGTAGATATTCCCTCCGCAAAGCAATCAAACAAGCTAAGCGCCAGTATAGAGACAATGTAGAGTTGCAATTCAACTGCTCAGACACGAGAGGTATGTGGCAGGGTCTACAGTCAATCACGGACTATAAAAGGAAAACCAGCCCCGTCACGGACCAGGATGTCTTGCTCCCAGACAGACTAAATAACTTCTTAGTTCGCTTTGAGGACAATACAGTCCCACTGACACGGCCCGCTACCAAAACATGCGGGCCCTACTTCACTGCAGCCAAAACACCTAAAACATTTAAGCGTGTCAACCCTCATCCTACCTGACACCCTAGACCCACTCCAATTTGCTTACCGCCCCAATAGGTCCACAGATGACGCAATCACACTGCCCTAACCCATCTGGACAAGAGGAATACCTATGTAAGAATGCTGTTCATCGACTACAGCTCAGCATTTAACACCATAGTACCTTCCAAAATCATCATCAAGCTCGAGGGCGGGACTTCCCAATGGGCCGCCCCCAGGTGGTGAGGGTAGGTAACAACATCTCCACCCCACTGATCCTCAACACCCAGTGGGTGCGTTCTCAGCCCTCTTCTGTACTCCCTGTTCATCCACGACTGCGTGGCCATGCACAGCTCCAACTCAATCACCAAGTTTGCAGACGACACTACAATGGTAGGCTTGATTACCAACAATGACAAGACATCCTACAGGGAGGAGGTGAGGGCCCTCTGAGTGTGGTGTCAGGAAAATAACCTCGCACTCAATGTCAACAAAACAAAGGAGATGATCGTAGACTTCAGGAAACAGCAGAGGGAGCACCCCCTATCCACATCGACGGGACAGTAGTGGAGAGGGTAGTAAGTTTTAAGTTCCTCGGCGTACACATCACAGACAAACTGAAATGGTCCACCCACACAGACACCGTGGGGAAGAAGGCGCAGCAGCGCCTCTTCAACCTCATGAGGCTGAAGAAATTTGGCTTGTCAGCAAAAAGACTCCCAAACTTTTACAGATGCACAATCGAGAGCATCCTGTTGGGTTGTATTGCCGTCTGGTACGGCAACTGCTCCGCCCTTAACCATAAGGCTTTCCAGAGGGTAGTGAGGTCTGCACAATGCATCACTGGCGCAAACTACCTGCCCTCCAGGACAACAACAACCCGAGCCACTGCCTGTTCACCCCACTATTATCCAGAAGGCGAGGTCAGTACAAGTGCATCAAAGCTGGGATCGAGAGACTGAAAAACAACTTCTATCTCTAGGCCATCAGACTGTTAAACAGCCATCACTGCTGGCTGCTGCCAACATACTGAGTCAACTCCAGCCACTGCAACAATGGAAAAATGTATGTATTAAATGAATCACTAGCCACTTTAAACAATGCCACTTCATATAATGTTTAGATACCTTACATTACTCATCTCATATGTATATACTGTACTCTATATCATCTACTGCGTCTTGCCTATGCCGTTCTATACCATCACTAATTCATATATTTTTTTATGTACATATTATTCATTCCTTTACACTTGTGTGTGTTTAAGGTAGTTGTTAGGTAAGATTACTCGTTGTATATTACTGCATTGTCGGAATTAGAAGCACATGCTTTTTGATACCCTCGCATTAACATCTGCTAACCATGTGTATGTGACAAATCAAATTTGATGCACAGCCTTAACTGTTTCTGTACTTATTTTTTAGTATGTCAGAGTTGAGAACCCTGACTCGCATAGGTATGTGGTGCCAAACTGGACCAGAACATCTGCTGCCTTCTCAGTCAGGCAGAAGACCGCTTCCTGCTGTAGATGAACATCCCAGAACTGTGTGTCCATTTGCCTCAAAAGGTTTCTTGCTTCAATCAGTTTATTCCAGTTCGAATCAAAATGAATATTGTATTTTAACAGCAACAGTTCCAACCTAGACCAGTTTTCAACAATTTCTCCAGTAAGATGTGCAGTAGGCCTGACATTTTCATCTTAATTTGTACTGTTAATAGGGTTGCACTATCAGTAGCAAGGTTGCATTGGCGAATGATAGCTATTAGCTGTGTACAAGGACAGGATAATGTTTGAAAGACAAACTCACATCTACTACTATGAGAGTTAAGTAGAAATAAGGGAGTACTAACTATCATCATCACCTGTTATAAAATGTTAATTCCTTGCTAGCTGACTTACTTTTCCACTGTCGAAGCACTTTCCTGAAAGTATGCTGCCCTGTTCTGAAAGAACTCCCAGGGTTTACCACATGCTGTGGATGTTTGGTCAGGACGTGTGGTTTCATTACTAAGCACTTCCCCGCACAAAACACATTGTGGGCGCACCTCGTTTGAAGTTTCTATGAAAGAGAAACTCATCACTCTATATGCATTTCATGACAATTGAGCTCAGTCAGAACTTGTGGATAGCATGAATCCATTTGATGACAGCGGTGAGTGATGGCGAGTGGGAATGACAAGTCAGTGGTAGACAGCGCATCATCTGCTGCTGAACGACATCACTGCATCATGTGTGTCGCGGAGTAATCTTCAAGACAACTGCAGAAAAAAATATAAGGTAAACCGCAAAGCACATGGCATCTCCCTCTCACACTCACACAGCTGCCAAACTGAGCAGACCGCTGCTAAGCAGAGAGTGCACTTGGCCAAATCAATTCCAGTAATTGATGAAATAATTATACATTTACTCTGACACATTGAGACACACCATTAAAAGGCTAATTGGTCATTAGAAAACCCGTTTGAAATTGTTAGCACAGCTGAAAACTATTGTTCTGATTAACCTCTCTTGGGTTGGGGGCAGTATTTTGACGTCCGAATGAAAAGCGTGCCCAAAGTAAACTGCCAGTTACTCATGCCCAGAAGCTAGGATATGCATATAGATGTGGATAGACAACACTCCAAAGTTCCTAAAACTGTTAGAATTATGTATGTGAGTATAACAGAACTGATATGGCAGGCGAAACGCGAGGACACACCAACCAACAAAAAATTAAATCGCTATCACTTTTATTATAATGCCAAGTCCTCCCAGATTGCAGTTCCTAGGGCTTCCACTAGATGTCAACAGTCTTTAGCAAGAGTTACAGGCTGGGTTTTGGAAAAATTTGCCAAAAATGGTCATTTTTCTAGGTGGCTCCTATTTTGGCTGTAGTGTTTCCATGCGCTTGGAAGAGAGCGCGTTCTTTGGTATTTTTCCCCCGGCAAAGACAATAATGATAGTTTATTTACATATTAGGGTACCTAAGGTTTGATTATAAACATTGTTTGACTTGTTTGGAAAAGTTTATTAGTAACGTTTGAGATTAATTTTGTATGCATTTTGATGGAGGTAAACTGGGTGGATTATGGAGTGAAGTGCGCCAGCTAAACTGAGTTTTTATGGATATAAACAAGGACATTATCGAACAAAAGGACCATTTGTGATTTAACTGGGACCTTTTGGAGTACCAACAGAAGAAGATCATCAAAGATAAGGTATTTTTTTATATAGCTATTTCTGACTTTTGTGTCGCTCCTGCCTGGTTGAAATATGTTTTTCATGTGTTTGTATGCGGTGCGTTGTCCTCAGATAATCGCATGGTTTGCTTTCGCCGTAAAGCCTTTTTGAAATCTGACACAGCGGCTGGATTAACAAGAAGTTAAGCTTTATTTTGATGTATTACACTTGTGATATCATGAAAGTTAAATTTTTATAATACTGTAGATTGAATCTTGCGCCCTACAATTTCACCGGATGTCCCACCTGCCCATAAGAAGTTAAGAGAAGGCCTAAAAGAGCTAACAGACCAAATTGGGGCTCTATTACCAGCTGCAAATACCCAGAGGCGAGCCAATCATTTCTTCAAAAAATGACAGCAGGATGATGTTGAAGCATGTCTCACCACCTTGGAAAGGATGGCAGAGAGGGAGAAGTGGCCGAAAGAAGAATGGGCAGGGCTTCTGGCACCATACTTGGCAGCGGATGCTCAAAAAGCGTATTTCGACCTGGAGTTGAAAGATGCACAGAATTACGATAAACTAAAGGGAGAGATTCTGACTAAACTGGGAGTGACCAATACCATGAGGGCACATTGCTTCCACCAGTGGTCCTACCGACCTGGACAACCCGGAAACGGTTGCGACGGGAGACCCGTTCATCCCCCGAGATCGTTGAGACCATCGTACTTGACCAGTTTCAGCGAGGTCTACCCCAAGATGTTCGACGATGGGTTGGACAGAACGAGGTACTTTCCGCAGACCATATTGTGGGTCTGGTTGAATGGTATTGTATGGCAGGGACAGCTGAGCAGGCACAGTATGAAAGATTCCCATTCCCCAGACCTGGGCAAACGAACGGACAGGGTAAGACTGTCCCAACATTTGGAGTGGGGAGTGAGCAGCGTTGGGCCGTGACACTATGGAAAATGCTGGGAACCGGGACAGGGGGTTGAGGGGATTTCCCCCCGAAACCCTATTATCTGTTACAATTGTAATCGACTGGGACATATTGCAGCCTACTGCCCTATTAACTTAATTGAGATAGGGGGCAGCATTGGGAAGTTTGGAGAGAATAAGACCACTCAGAGTAAGTGGCTCAGCTGAAAGCTATGAGTTGTTTATCGCGCGTGGCTGTGAGCGCGCCATTCGTTCTCTTTCCTTTCTAATGAAAACTGTATTGTCCGGTTGAAATATTATTTAATATTTATGATAAAAAGATCCTACGGATTGATTTCTAAACATTGTTTGACATGTTTCTACGAACTTTAATGGAACTTTTTTGACTTTTTGTCTGGATGTTGTGAGTGCGCTTTGCCTTTTGGATTACTGAACTAAACTCACAAACAAAGGGTATTTGGACATAAAGAGAGACTTTATTGAATAAAACAAACATTTATTGTGTAACATGGAGTCCTGGGAGTTCCACCAGATGAAGATCATCAAGGGTTCGCTATTAATTTAATCGCTATTTGACTTTTGTGAGTCCTCTCCTTGGCTTAAATGTCTATGTTTTTTTGTGGCTAGGCACTGTCCTAACATAATCGCATGTTGTGCTTTCGCCGTAAAGACTTTTGAAATCGGAGACTGTGGTTGGATTAACAATAAGTTTATCTTTAGCCTCCCGGGTGGTGCAGTGGTTAAGGGCGCTGTACCGCAGTGCCAGCTGCGACACCAGAGACTCTGGATTCACGCCCAGGCTCTGTCGTAACCGGCTGCGACTGGGAGGTCCGTAGGGCGACGCACAATTTGGCCTAGCGTCGTCCGGGTTAGGGAGGGTTTGGCCGGTAGTGAAATCCTTGTCTCCTCGCGCACCAGCGACTCCCGTGGCGGGCTGGGCGCAGTGCGCGCTAACCAAGGTTGCCGAGTGCACGGTGTTTCCTCCGACACATTGGTGCGGTTGGCTTCCGGGTTGGATGGCGCTGTGTTAAGAAGCAGTGCGGCTTGGTTGGGTTGTGTATCGGAGGACGCATGACTTTCAACCTTCGTCTCTCCCGAGCCCGTACGGGAGTTGTAGCGATGAGACAAGATAGTAGCTACTAAAACAATTGGATACCACGAAATTGGGGAGAAAAAGGGGTAAAATTCACTAAAAAAATAAATAAATAAAGTTTATCTTTAAAATAATGTATAATACTTGTATGTTTGAGGAATTTTAATGATGAGATTTCTGTTTGAATTTGGAGCCCTGCAATTTCACTGGCTGTTGTCAAGGTGGGACGCTAGCATCCCAATAATCCCAGAGAAGTTAAAGTAGAGCCAATGCAATGTGAAAAATGGTTGCAACCGGAGACCCGTTCATTCGCTCTGTGAAAAAGAAGAAGCTGATATATGGTATGTATGCCCTATGGTAACCACTGTACTGAAACAAATACATGTGCAGGGTAAAGGTTGAAGGGAGAGAGGTTGAAGCACTGCTGGATTTCGGTAGTATGCTAACCCTGTTGTTGCAAACCTAGTGCCGACTCATAAACTGTATACAAGTCAGGATATCAGTGCTACGTGCATTCATGGGGATACCCGTCTTTATCCCACAGCCTTAGTTAGCATATAAACCGAGGACGGTCTGCTGGATTATGAGGTCCCAAAGATGTCATATGATGTAATACTGGGTAGATACTTTCCTAACTTTGACGACTATCTAGAACCAGCAGACCTGGCAGGGTCCCTGACTAATTTCAGGACGGCCCAAAACCAGGATCCAACCCTGCAGCAAGCCAGAGCAGATGTGCAGGTCGTAGATGGTACTCCCATAAATGGTTTGGATGATGCCTAATAATTTTCCCCACTTCATCATGAAAAAGGGTTTGGTGTACAGAGTCTCAAAAATAGGGGTTGATGTGGTGGAACAGTTGTTGGTCCCCACCCGGTACCGGAGGACAGTACTGGATCTAGCTCATGGGCACATTCTGGGTGGACACCTTGGTATCGATAAAACCCGAGACCGGATTGTAAGGAAGTTTTACTGGCCAGGAATTAAGGCTGAAGTGGCTCGGCATTTTGGAGAGTGCACAGAGTGCCAGTTAACAGCTCCCCGAACAGCTGTTAGAAGCCCATTAGTGCCACTCCCCATAATCTAAATGCCATTTGAGAGGATAGCGATGGATATAGTGGGCCCACTACCCAAATCCGCCAGAGGGCACCAATACATTCTGGTAATTCTAGATTATGCCACTCGCTACCCAGAAGCCATTCCATTTCGGACAATGGCTTCCAAAAATGTCACCAAGGAATATGTGCCACTTCACCAGGGAAGGGGTTCCAAAGGAGATCCTTACTAACCAGGAGACCCCCTTTATGTCCCGCCTTATGGTGGACCTTTGTAAATTGTGGCAGAACCCTGCCAAGTGTTATGTGGGGTTAGAGGAAACAGAGTATCTGGGATACACAGTGGGAAGAGAGTTAATCAAACCCCAACGTAATAAGGTGGAGGTAATTAGAGAATGGTGAAAACCAGTAAATAAGAAGCAGGTTCGAGCATTCCTGGGCTGACCGGTTACTACAGAAAGTTCAGCCCAAGTTATGCCACAGTGGCCGCCCCACTCAGACATGACTAGAGACAGAGGACCAAAAATGGTTAAATGGCATGAAAGGGCCACCAAAACATTTAGGACATTACAGGAGGCTCTCTGCTGTAATCCAGTGCTGGTGGTACCAGACTTTGAGAGCGAGTTTGTGGTTCAGACGGATGCCTCAGAGGTCGGCTTGGGAGCAGTGCTATCCCAAGAGGTAGAAGGGGTGGAACACCCCATCCTGTTTTTATGCAGGAAGCTGGAACCACGGGAGACCAACTACTCAGTCATTGAGAAAGAGGCGCTAGCAGTAAAAGTGGGCTCTAGAAAGCCTGAAATACTACCTGCTGGGGCGCCACTTCACCCTCATCAGTGTCCATGCCCCACTCACCTGGATACATAGGGCTAAAGAAAAGAACGCTTGGGTGATGCGGTGGTTTTTGAGCCTCCAACCGTTTCATTTTGACTTAAAACACAGAGCGGGGAAAGAAATCGGAAATGTGGATGAGTTATCCCGCATGCACGCATGCTTTGCTGCGGAAGCCCGACCTAGGGGGTGGGATCTAGGGGGGAGATGTGTGGCAAAGAAGGGGGTCGAGTGATAAATGGCAGATATGTGAGAGCAGAACTAATGAACGGGCTCTGCCCTATCACTAAAATGGCCTCCCCGATCAGAGCTACAGATCACAAAATGGCTGACTGCCAAAATTACAATTCTCAGAAGCAAGGGGAACCCTCAGAAGGTGGGGCCGACCCACAGATAAAGGATCAAGACAAACCAGGAAGCGAGAGAGAAAGGGCTGGAAGGATCTGTGAACCATAGATAGAGAAAGAGATGATATATATTGGTTTTACCGTATATGAGCTGGACTGTTTGGACTTACCTGTTGGCGTTTGGACCTGGACCTACCGAGAACCCGATTTGTGTACCAAACCCTGCTATCCTTGACCTTGCCTGCGGCCTGGGTGGATTAGGATGGAGAAACAAACACACAGGTACTGTCCTGTTTGAAACAACTCTCATTATGTGGTGATTTTGGTGACAGTTTCCCCCTTAATTTGTGACAAATGCTCCTAATCCTGAAGAGATTTGCCAAAATACTTAGCAAAATTCCAAAATTATAGCAAAATGGCTTAAGGACAACAAAGTCAAGGTATTTGAGTGGCCATCACAAAGCCCTGACCTCAATCCCATAGAACATTTGTGGGCAGAACTGAAAAAGCATGTGCGAGCAAGGAGGCCTACAAACCTGACTCAGTTACACCAGCTCTGTCAGGAGGAATGGGCCAAAATTCACCCAACTTATTGTGGGAAGCTTGTGGAAGGCTACCCAAAAAGTTTGCCCCAAGTTAAACAATTTAAAGGCAATGCTACCAAATACTAATTGAGTGTATGTAAGCTTCTGACCCACTGGGAATGTGATGAAAGAAATAAAAGCTGAAATCACTCTACTATTATTCTGACATTTCACATTCTTAAAATAAAGTGATGTTCCTAACTGACCCAACACAGGGAATTCTTACTCGGATTAAATGTCAGGAATTGTGAAAAACTGAGTTTAAATGTATTTGGCTAAGGTGTATGTAAACTTCCGACTTCAACCGTATGTGTTGTATTTCTAAATCCAAATTAACAGTTGATAGGATGCTAAATAACCATATTGACGATGAGCGTATTAATCAACTATGTACAACAGTTGCATTCCTTTTTTTTCTTCTTTTTGCACTCTTTCTCCCCCATTTCATTGTGTAACAAGCTGTCATATCGGGTTAGTCCACTAGGGACTTTTCTTTCATCATGTTAGTAACCAGTGTATATTCTATCCTGTGTGTGTGTTTATTTAATTCTGTGTGATTTATTTAGTTAGTAAATAAATAATTCAGCCAATTTGTGTATAGCTGAATCATCATTGAGACTAGGGTTCCTGCACATTTATAGGATATTACGACGTGTAGAATAAGACTGATGAGGTAAATCATAAGTAATGCATGACTAAGATGATAACGATATATTTATATCCTTAGAGTTAATTCGGGAAACGATAACTCATTGAACAAACATTTTCCATGGTGCCCCAAGATTGCTAATGAGTTAATTGTTGCATGAGTAATTTAATCATCGTAATAATTAAACATAGTTAATTGATTTGATAAAATAATCATCATCGCATTAATGGTACCAATGACACAACAATGTTGCGCTTCAGTTTCTCTATGTCGAGGTAGTTCAATTTATAAATCAGTTCATGGTCCTTGGAGATGACAACACCTAAATATTTAATTTAGTCTCCTGTGATTTTAGAAGGTATATGTTTAAGGAACTATGGGTTTAAGTCACCTTTAAGAGGTGTTCATTCACTTTTATCCCAGTTTATGGTGTACAGAGAGAGATCTCCAAATGATTCAATGAGCTCCAACAGCTGTGGAAGTGACTCTTCGAGGCGTGAGACGAACAAGATGATGTCATCCGCATAGAGCGAGATGCAGTGTTCAACCTTGCCCATGTTTAGCAGAGCAATGGCATCATAGCTAGGGGTTCCATGGCAATGGTGAATAGCAACGGACACAAGGGGCACTCCTGCAGCAGGAACGTTGAAGTGAAATCGGAGGAGATTTATTGTAATTAGTGAGAACTGAAGCCATCGGGAACGCATACAGTATTTCAACCCAAGAGACAAAACTCTCGCCCAGACCAAACTTATTTATTACTGTCAGAATGTAGTTCCATTTTACCTGGTCAAATACTTTTTGAGGGTCAAGTACATGAATTGCACTTTAGAATCTTTGTCATGTTTAGAATACATGATATTCATCAGTCGCCTAACATTGGAAAATGAGAATCTGTCTGCGTTAAAGCCAGTTCGGTCATGATGAAAGTGTCGAAATGCATTTATTTAATCTGTTAGAGTATTTTAGTAAACACCTTAAGGTCGCATCCGAGGAGGGCAATAGGGCAATATGAAGATGGATCTGTTTAATATTTATCTTTCTATAATATTAGGGAGATATTGGCTGAGTATAAAGACTCCGGGAACTGCGAGTTTCAATAGAGTGCTTAATCATCCTCAACATAAGAAGTGTAACCTTTTCTGAATAAGCTTTGTTAAACTCTATACCATGGCCATCAGGGCCAGCCGCTTTACCTTTAGGGAAGGAATGTACTGCAGAGACAACCTCTTCTAAAGTTCTCTGCACTTATCTCCCTTTGAGCAGTGCCACATAATTTAGGTAGGGAAAGGGAACAGAGGAAATCAGACATTTTTGCAGTATATGCAGTGGTCTTTGAAGTGTAGAGGTCTTGATTAAACTTTATGAAACATGTTAATTTCTTTTGGGTCCGTAGTAAAAGCTCCTGTAATAGATTTAATTATATGAATAGCTCTATTGGCCTAAATACCTCTCAGCTGGTACACCAGTAGTTTAACCAGTTTGTCACCCAACTCAAAGCGTTTTTGTTTAATCTTTAATACCATTGTGCTTACTTGTTTAAAGAGAATAGTATTGTGTTCATATTTTAGTTTTATTATGTCATTCAACTTGAAAGACAAGGGTGAATCCATATAATCTCTCTCAAGTATCAGGAGCTGTCCCTGGATTTCTTATCTTCTCTGCCTACAATTAGACTCATGATATTATATGCCCACGCACAACAGCCTTAAATGCCTCGGATACATCAGCAGTATCATTCTGGGATACATAGTCTGTAATTCAATTGGCTGTTAGTTGGTGAAATTGTGCATTATTGAGTAATGTTGGATTAAATCGGCAGCTGAATTGAGGCTTTGTCCTGACAAAATCCATTTGAAATAAAACGGGACTGTGATCAGACATTATTATATTATGGTACTTGGTAGAGGTGACGTTTAGATGTCAATTTAGAGTCTGTTAAAAATTAGAGAAGAAAGAATAATCATTATCCGTAGGGTGTTGTAATCTTCAAATATCGACAAGGTTCATTGTTCCAATTAAATTATTCAAGACAGCAGTGGAATTCAGTGAAGTGGTAGGACGAGTAGGAAGCCTTTACATATAATCTCTGCCTGTAGTTAAATGTGTGGTTTTAAATCTGGTGAGAGATTAACATTCCGAAAGAACCCTGGGTCATCGACATTCGGTGCATAAAGATATAAAAAATGTTACATGTCGTGATAAAATATGGCCTATTACTATAATAAAGTGGTCATTGGGGTCGTTTATTGTTGAAATATGTTTGAATGGGACAGTATATGGCTGCAGCTCTAGCCTTGGATGAAAAAGTTGATTGATAAATCTGTGATACCCAACTACAGTGCCTTGCGAAAACATTCGGCCCCCTTGAACTTTGCAACCTTTTGCCACATTTCAGGCTTCAAACATAAAGATATAAAACTGTATTTTTTTGTGAAGAATCAACAACAAGTGGGACACAATCATGAAGTGGAACGACATTTATTGGATATTTCAAACTTTTTTAACAAATCAAAAACTGAAAAATTGGGCGTGCAAAATTATTCAGCCCCTTTACTTTCAGTGCAGCAAACTCTCTCCAAAAGTTCAGTGAGGATCTCTGAATGATCCAATGTTGACCTAAATGACTAATGATGATAAATACAATCCACCTGTGTGTAATCAAGTCTCCGTATAAATGCATCTGCACTGTGATAGTCTCAGAGGTCAGTTAAAAGCGCAGAGAGCATCATGAAGAACAAGGAACACACCAGGCAGGTCCGAGATACTGTTGTGAAGAAGTTTAAAGCCGGATTTGGATACAAAAAGATTTCCCAAGCATTAAAAATCCCAAGGAGCACTGTGCAAGCGATAATATTGAAATGGAAGGAGTATCAGACCACTGAAAATCTACCAAGACCTGGCCGTCCCTCTAAACTTTCAGCTCATACAAGGAGAAGACTGATCAGAGATGCAGCCAAGAGGCCCATGATCACTCTGGATGAACTGCAGAGATCTACAGCTGAGGTGGGAGACTCTGTCCATAGGACAACAATCAGTCGTATATTGCACAAATCTGGCCTTTATGGAAGAGTGGCAAGAAGAAAGCCATTTCTTAAAGATATCCATAAAAAGTGTCGTTTAAAGTTTGCAACAAGCCACCTGGGAGACACCAAACATGTGGAAGAAGGTGCTCTGGTCAGATGATACCAAAATTGAACTTTTTGGCAACAATGCAAAACGTTATGTTTGCCGTAAAAGCAACACAGCTCATCACCCTGAACTAATCATCACCACTGTCAAACATGGTGGTGGCAGCATCATTGTTTGGGCCTGCTTTTCTTCAGCAGGGACAGGGAAGATGGTTAAAATTGATGGGAAGATGGGTGGAGCCAAATACAGGACCATTCTGGAAGAAAACCTGATGGAGTCTGCAAAAGACCTGAGACTGGGATGGAGATTTGTCTTCCAACAAGACAATGATCCAAAACATAAATCAAAATCTACAATGGAATGGTTCAAAAATAAACATATCCAGGTGTTAGAATGGCCAAGTCGAAGTCCAGACCTGAATCCAATCGAGAATCTGTGGAAAGAACTGAAAACTGCTGTTCACAAATGCTCTCCATCCAACCTCACTGAGCTCGAGCTGTTTTGCAAGGAGAAATGGGAAAAAATTTCAGTCTCTTGGTGAAAAACTGATAGAGACATACCCCAAGCGACTTACAGCTGTAATCGCAGCAAAAGGTGGCGCTACAAAGTATTAACTTAAGGGGGCTGAATAATTTTGCCCGCCCAATTTTTCTGTTTTTGATTTGTTAAAAAAGTTTGAAATATCCAATAAATGTCGTTCCACTTCATGATTGTGTCCCACTTGTTGTTGATTCTTCACAAAAAAATACAGTTTTATATCTTTATGTTTGAAGCCTGAAATGTGGCAAAAGGTCGCAAAGTTCAAGGGGACCGAATACTTTCGCAAGGCACTGTACATTTTATTCTCCATTGCTCAGTATGCTTCATGTGAGTTTCTTGTAGAAACATAATAACTAAACCTAACCATACCTTGTTCTCAAACCTTGTACATTCCATGAAAGGTTAATGTCGCCACACCGTGGCAAAGTAATAGTTGCCAGTAGCCATAATAAATAATTATTTGGTCCTCAAATATATTCAAATTGTAGCAGTAGGGCTGGCGCAACACGTAAAAACACAAAAGAAAACATTCTCCACCTCCCTCCCCTGTCCACTTCCCCAAACGAAGTGGAATATAAATTCCCCCATAAACATTGTGGAACTGCTGGACACTACAGGGAGACATAAGCTAACTATCCAATTTCTAATAAAAATAAATTAACATACCTTCAGGGCCCCCTCACCTTTGTCTATAATAATTGCTCTTATAAAATAACTGAATTGAGCCAAACAATGAGGTCAATATGTCCCTACTGAAACAGGGAAACCGGTCAGATGCAGTCTTACCCGCCTGTAGGACTATGACCACGCTGTCATATCTAAAAATGGCAGGACAATCGGAACTACCTATCATGGTGAACTGCTACTTGGGACGACCCTATCGGTCCTAGGCGTCGGTGGCTATAATGACTCGGCACCCTGTGGTTTTTCGAACAACTTCTCTACCATACCATGGGTAAGAGTCAGCCGAACAGGGAAGAGGAGGCCTGATGCTGCTTGGTTACCTGAGCAGTGTAGTTTGGGTATATGTTAATCTGAGCCCCGTTGAAGGACAGGGGGAATTGCTGGCGGGACAAGCATAGAATCGTTTCCTTCTCGGTCGTGGTGTATCTTGGCAGTCATGACACAGGGCCGCGTAGCGAAGATGCGGTGAGCTTGGTCCACTGTTAGGCCTTGGGGGAAATTGTCAATCCCTAACAGTTTTGGTATGAGTTTTGCCATGAACTGTGTTGGTCTGACCTTCTTAATTTTTTCTTCCAAGCCTGTGATTTTGATATTCGACAATGCGGGTTGTATGGTCAGCCAGGGAGGTTTGCACTGATTGTAAGGATGAGTCGAGATGATTAAATCGAGCGTTCATGTCCTCTACTATTTTCTTGATAGCTGATAATATAATAATCGGTGAAGACTCCGAGTCAGGGTTAGCCATGCTAACCATTACAGCCAGCCTAACACAAGCATCACCATCCTCATCTTGTGCTGTGGTGGGGACTTTGCCATCTTTCTTGCCAGTTGTTTTC
Source organism: Oncorhynchus gorbuscha (assembly GCF_021184085.1). Classification (NCBI taxonomy): domain Eukaryota; kingdom Metazoa; phylum Chordata; class Actinopteri; order Salmoniformes; family Salmonidae; genus Oncorhynchus; species Oncorhynchus gorbuscha. The sequence goes on along the minus strand of NC_060193.1, from coordinate 36,190,971 downwards.
GGATTAATTAGTTTCCCCTTGGCCGTGTTACTCATAGAGTTGTTCATTGTATCAGTTTGGCAGGGCAAAAGTAGAATTTAAGTCAAATTTAAGCAAGGGTGAGGATGAGGTAGTTTGAAAAGCATCTACTCCATGTGGTGCTCACTAGTGCCCCTATCCCTCTGTCCATATCCTTTGATATTTAGTGAGTTATTAGTCCAGTTGTGACCAGCAATAGGGGAGTGATTGAGCACAAGAGCACAAAATATGTACATTTCCAGACATCCTTGAAAGAGTCAGGTAAAGGGCTTTTTTTCTTAGAGGGGCAGTGTTGTATTTTGAGACAGACTTGAATAAGACAAGTGGATAAGCAGGTTAATGTCAAGCCGTGTCTTTTTTAAAGCCTCATGGAATGTAGGCCTACATTGAACACCACACATTGGCTGCAACTGTAGGCTGAATGATAGAACAGCTATTTCCATATCACTGTTAAAACTGTAAGGTCACTGTTAAAACTGTAAGTGTTCACAATAAACGCCTGCTGGAAGTTGCACAGAATTTTCACAACATTCAATTTTGCGTTCAGCAGACCTGAAATTTTCTCTGTGCCGGAAAGAATTTGAGGGAACATGGCTAATATACAGTAAAATGGGGCTGGTCAAATGGTAATTTTAATGAATGGAGGGACTTCGGGGCTGCAGTTTTTTTCCTGTGAGAGATGAGTGGTTTTTAACAGTACTGTTAGAAAGGAAGTGGAGCGGTTGGGGAGGACGGGGAGCGCAGATTTTCGATTTCGCACAAATATTCTCTGGGAGGTCAAATTAAAATGTAATTGAAATCATCACATGCTTCATAAACAACTTGTGGGTACAAGGGGTACCAGTACAGAGTCGATGTGCAGTGGTAAGAGGTAATTGAGGTAGATACTGTATGTACATAGGAACTAGGAATAACGTGACTAGGAATAGGATAGATAATAAACAGTGGCAGCAGCGTAGGTGATGAGTCAAAAAAGGTTTTGCAAAAAGGGTCAGTACACATGGTCCGGGTAGCTACTTGGTTAACTATTTAACAAACTATTTAGCAGTCTTATGGCCTGGGGGTAGACGCTGTTCAGGGACCCGTTGGTGTCCAGACTTGGTGCATCGGTATTGCTTGCTGTGCTGTAGCAGAGAGAGCATTTTATGACTTGGGTGGCTGGATTCTTTGACAATTTTTAGGGCCTCCCTCTGACACCACCTGGTATAGAGGTCCTGGATGGCAGGGAGCTCGGCCCCAGTGATGTTCCGGACCGTACGCATTACCGCCTGTCACGCCTTGCAATTGGATGCCGAACAGTTTCCATACCAGGGAGTGACGCAGCCAGTCAAGATGCTCTCAATAGTGCATCTTTAGTGCATTAGAGATTGTGCGGATCTTTTGGGGCGGTCTGCGAATTGTAGTGGATCCAGGGTGTCTGGGATGATGGTGTTTATGTGAGCCATGACTAGCCTTTCAAAGCATTTCATGGCTACAGATGTGAGTGCTACAATCATAGTAATTTAAACAGGTTACCTTGACGTTCTTCGGCACAGAGACTATAATGGTCTGATTTGAAATATGTAGATATTACAGAATGGGTCAGGGAGAGGTTGAAAATGTCAGTGAAGACACTTGCCAGCTGATCAGTGCATGCTCTGAGTACACGTCCATGTAATCCGTCTGACCCTGCGGCCTTGTAAATGTTAGACCTTTACAGGTTAACTTATATTCTCTTCGGAGAGCGGAACAGCTGGTGCTCTCATATAAGGTTCAGTGCTACTTTCCTCAAAGTAAGCATAGAAGGCATTTAGATTGTCTGGTGGGCTGGGCAGCTCATGGCTGGGTTTCCTTTTGTAATCTGAAACGGCGTAGTAGGATTCGATCTTAGTACTGTGTTGACATTGATTGTTTGATGGCTCGTCGGAGGTCTTATAAGTCTGGATTAATGTCCCGCTCCTTGAAAGTGGCAGCTCTAGCCTTTAGCCCAGTGTGAATGTTGTCTAATCCATGGCTTCTGGTTGGGATATGTACGTACGTATGTACGTACGTACGGTCACTGCGGGGACATCGTCATCGATATCGCTTATTACTGTAATGAAGCCCGTAACTGAGGTGACCTCCTCGGATGAATCCCAGAACCTATTCCAGTCTGTACTAGAGAAACGGTCCTGTAGTTTAGCACCCTGTCACACTCTGATCTGTTTAACCTGTATTTGTGATTGTTTCCACCTTCCTCCATGTGTCGCCCATCTTCCCCATTATCCCCTGTGTATTTATACCTGTGTTCTCTGTTGGTCTGTTGCCAGTTCATCTTGTTTGTCAAGTCAACCAGTGTTTTTGTTTCTCTGCTCCTGCTTTTCCCAGTCTCTCTTTTTTTCTTGCCCTCCTGGTTTTGACCCTTGCCTGTCCTGACTCTGAGCCCGCCTGCCTGACTATTCTGCCTGCCCCTGACCCTGAGCCTGCCTGCCGACCTGTACCTTTGCCACACCTCTGGATTATTGACCTCTGCCTATCGTGACCCTGAGCCTGCCTGCCATCCGGTACCATTGCCTCCTCTGGTTTACTGACCCCTGTCTGCCTTGACCTGTCTATTTGCCTGCCCCTGTTGGATTATTAAACAATTGTTAATTCAACGTTGTCTGCATCGGGGTCTTACCTTCATACCTGATACGCCGTATTGAGCGCGTCACTGGTATTTCCTGTTTGAGTTTTAGCTTGGCAGCAGGAATCAGCAGGATAAAGCTCTGGTCAGATTCGCCAAATGGAGGGAGAGCTTTTTTCTGTGTGTGGAATAAAGGTGATCTTGAGTTTCGTCTAGGTGATCGTTGTGTGTTCCCAGCCACTCACAAACACGTGTCTGGGCCTGGCTGCATCTTGACTGCTCAAAACTAATATTGAACTTATGATGTTATATGTGCACTGTTACAAAACCTTCAAGCCATTTCTGTGATGGACATATTTGGGGTTATTGGAGGGTTTTGAAGGTTTCAGTGTCTTGTGTTGGCCATGTTGTTCATGTCACAGGACCTGATTCCTTGGGGAACCACTTGTCTAGCCGTGTGTATTTTTTTCTATTTGTTTTTGTATTTTTTATTTTATACACTTTGAAATTATTCTGTGTAATGAAAAGTGCTTCACTAATATAATCCATTATTATTATTATTGTTATTATTATTATTTCATTAGTTGACCCAGGCCCAGCAGTGGCCCATGTGTCCACAATGGCAGTGTTGCTGTTGGCTGGGGTTCTGTTGTGTTTATTATCAAAGGCGTCTCTGACATGTCACAGTTTCCCCTACTAGACTTGACCTACCCTCAGCCAGGAAACACTGAACGTGTGTGTGTGCATGTCTACCAACTCATTTAAGTGTGTGTGTGTGTGTGTGTATGCAACACCAGTGGGCATGGCCTCTTGCAAATTACTCATATTTTCTCCCTGTAATTCCCCCAGCCTAACCAGACAGCAATCTGTCACACTCCACTGCAGATGCCAAACAACATACTGTATCTCTCATCCAGTTACACAGGACCACGTCATATGTATGGACAGCAACCTCAACTACTCTCTCACAGTATGTCCTCTCAGCCCATGTGCTTTTAAACCATTGCTGGGCCCTCAGCTACCATTCCTTTGTTCTGTAACATGCACTTAGTGTACCAATCTACAGGGGGCTTCCATGTCTTATGTTTTTTTGCTGTACATTCTTTAAGTGTGATTTTTCAGAGACCCTAGAGAGGCCAGCGGGAAACAAATGGTAACCCATACGGCCCTTTACCTGAGGGCTATTTAATAAACCTCTCGTAAAGACCAGCGTGCCTGGCCAATGGGGACTCTCCTTCACACCTTGGCATGGGCAGCTTTTTGATTCCCCATTTTTATTTATTTTTATTTAACCTTTTGACAGGGAAGTCATACTGAGGGGTCTCTTTTACAGATGAGCCTACTCACTCCGTCCTTAAGACAAATACACAGACATCAGATTACACTCGCAGCTCTCTGGCCTAATGGGGCAAACCTGTCACGCCCTGATCTGTTTCACCTGTCCTCCCTCACCCCCTTCCAGGTTTCCCCAGTGTATTTATCCCTGTGTTTCCTGTCTCTCTGTGCCAGTTTGTCTTGCATGTTTAGTCAAATCAACCAGATTGTTTTTACCGTACTCCTTTTTTCTATTCTCCTTTTTCTAGTCCTCCCGGTTTTGACCCTTGCCTGTTTCTGTACTCTTTACCCGAGTACTGGCCGACTTGACCATGAGCCCGTCTGCCACTCTGTACCTCCTGGACTCTGATCTGGTTTTGACCTTTTGCCTGTCCACAAACGTTCTCTTGATTACCCCTTTGGATTATTAAACATTGTAAGGTAACACCCCCCTGAAATGTACAAAAATGAATGGGAAGTCATTGGCACTGGACAAACCATATACACGGTGTCCAATACCATTCAATTCGGCATCGTTTCGTTCAAAGTTGATTGCAAATGCCATATGGCAAATGCCAAGTGTAACACTTTAAAAATCCAACAGATGGCGAGTGCGCTCCATCGTTATTTTTCATATTTCAAATGTAACAAGTCAACATCCAAAAGTAAAATGTTGAAAAATGGAACATTTTTTCAAAAACTTATCACCCCCATACCTAAGGGAACATTTTGACATTTGCCATATGGTTAGTAAGATAGTTCACATTGCAAATGAATGGTCCCTTACTAGACGTCCGAAAACTTTTCTAAAATTCATGGACGGCGTAGGGCCGTGCGCGAGGGGCGGATCTTCCAGGAAGTCATCCAACGAACTCTCTCGGACATTCGGTTTCCGTTTGATAAAATAATCAAATTTTGGTCATTTTTCCGCTGTCCCGGTAAATCCCACAAGAGGGCGAATGGAATCATATTGCAAATGTACAAAACATCACGAATCACGACGTGGCCTTATCTCCTAAACTGAAAATACGTAAAGACTTAAAACTTTAAATTCTATAATTGCCTACCCCAAGGAGGATATGTGTTAACTTTCAGCTTCCTGTGTAAACCGGAAGTGCCTTAAAAGGGTGTCATAGGTGCTGTTTTGAGGGGTTAGAAGGTCAGATCTTTTCAAAACTTCATATGTGTGATTAGGCAATCCTCATGAACTGTAAGTCAGTCATTTCTCCCAACAGATGTCAAAGAAAAGCTCTTCTCTCTCTCACTCACTCACTCACTCACTCACTCACTCACTCACTCACTCACTCACTCACTCACTCACTCACTCACTCACACACACACACACACAGCAAGGATGGAGTGAAAAAGTGTGGTGCTCAAAGACACAGAGACTAAAATGGCATTACCATATTCTCAATGCCGTGCCGAGTTCAATGAGATGCCCGGCTTGACCGTAGCTCGCTCGGTCTAAGCACAGCGACCATGAGAAAAAGTAGGCCAACAGATTGGTCCTGAATGGTCTTGGTCCGATCCTTACTCCTCTTCAGATTAAGAATCTGCCGTTACAGAAACATCTCGTTGAACTCGGCACGGCCTTGAGAATATGGAAATGCCATTGTAGGCTCTGTGTGTCTTTGAGCACCGCACTTTGTCACTCCATCCTTGCTGTGTGTGTGTGTTTGAGAGAGCATTTATTTGACATCTGTTGGGAAAAATGACTGATTTACAGTTCATGAGGGTTGCCTAATTAAAAATATCTGACGTTTTAACCCTTCGAAACAGCACCTATGACACCATTTTAAGGCACTTCCAGTTGGCACAGGAAGCTATAAGTAAACACATATCTTGATTCTTACAGAATCCTGAGTTTTAAGTCTTTAGGTTAAGAATTGACTGATCTACACAGGGTTGAATGCAGTGATTTTCATAATTGCAGGTTATGTATATCAAAACACATTCAGGGTGATTTTAATCACTTCCGGTTGCTTCAGGAAGCTTAGAATCAACACAGGTAGACCTCATAGTGGACTGATTGATTGTCATCGAACACAGGTTCATAAGACATTCATAACCCACATAGGCTTCAGGTTGAATTTAGGGGTGCGGGCAATGTAGTCCTCTGGGGAGAGAAGTCATTGTAATCTGTGAGATAAAAAAAACTTTTACTGTTAAGGGTTAATGCCACACGGCCAAGGTTAGGCTTGCACAGATCGGGAGGAACTCGGGAACATTCCTGTGGTTGAATTGTCCTTCTCAACCTAACGGTTCAGCCGCTGTCCCCAAAAGCCCCTGAAATTTAGGGCCAGCCTAGCCTAATTATGAGCCTGCTTTTTTTTCACTGTTGCTGCACTCAGAGCGAGCTACGGTCAAGCGGGGCGTCTCGTTGAACTTGGCACTGTCTGGAGACTATGGTGATGCCATTTTTAGTGTTGATTTCAGAATACCATTTTGGTGATGGTCCCTCTCCATTTAAACATATTAGAACCTGCTGGCTGGGGGGGGGGCTTCGAGGGGGACCGGAGGGGGGGGCTTCGAGGGGGACCGGAGGAAGAGTTTCCTCCTGCACCAGTTGTGGTCGGCGGGGACACACGGCCGACCGAAGCTGGAGGAACTCGTCTGGGAGTCGGGAGGGCAGGCAGAGCACTACTCGATCACCCCAGGTGAGTCAGCACCAGACTCACCCAGCGCTTCCTGTCGGTCATATGTATGTGTTAACCTCTTTCCCTGGCTTTTCTCCCTCTCTACAGCATAAGGCGCCAGTCGATTCAGGCGCAGCTTGGAAGTTCATGGATCGGGGGCTCGCGTTAAGGCTAAGGATTCCCCCTGTGTCGTTACACCTACCTTTCCCCATGCACTCCTTAGATAGCTGACCATTAGGGTCAGGAGTGGTCAGGGAGGCCACAGTGCCGCTGGACATGGTAACACAGGGGAGTCATAAGGAGCAGATTAGTCTGTTCCTTATCGATTCACCTGCGTTTCCAATGGTGTTGGGAATTCCCTGGCTAGCTCAGCACAACCCGGTGATATCCTGGCAACAGGGGGATCTTAAGGGGTGGTCAGAGGAGTGTTCAGGCAGGTGTATAGGAGTTGCCATTGGTGCGAATACGGTGGAGAGTCCAGACCATGTTTCCACCGTGCGCATTTCTTCTGAATATGCTGATTTGGCTATCCCAATTACCACCCCATCGTCGAGGGGACTGCGCGATAGACCTCCTGGAGAACGCTGCACTTCCTAGGAGTCATGTGTACCCATTGTTCCAGGAGGAGACAGTAGCTATGGAGACATATGTTGCTGACGCACTGGGACAGGGGTACATTCTGCCCTCCGCATCACCCATCTCCTCAAGCTTCTTTTTTGTGAAGGAGGGAGGTCTGCGTCCGTGCATTGATTATCAAATTTCATCACAGTGGGGTTTAGTTACCCACTTCCTCTCATCGCTACGGAGGTGGAATCATTTCACGGGGTGCGGTTCTTCACAAAACTGGACCTGAGGAGTGCTTATAATCTGGTGCGTATCCGGGGAGGACCATACTACCATCCCCGCAACAGGCTGTCTCTCCGTTTTCTGCCTACAGGGTCTCCCGCCTGTCCAGCGCTGCCAGAGCCTCCCTCCTCTCCAGCGCTGCCAGAGCCTCCCGTCTGTCCTGAGCTGCCAGAGTCTCCCGTCTGTCCTGAGCTGCCAGAGTCTCCCGTCTGTCCTGAGCTGCCAGAGTCTCCCGTCTGTCCTGAGCTGCCAGAGTCTCCCGTCTGTCCTGAGCTGCCAGAGTCTCCCGTCTGTCCTGAGCTGCCAGAGTCTCCCGTCTGTCCTGAGCTGCCAGAGTCTCCCGTCTGTCCTGAGCTGCCAGAGTCTCCCGTCTGTCCTGAGCCGCCAGCCAGCCAGGAGCTGCCAGAGGCTCCCGCCTGTCTGTCACTGCCGGAGTCTCCCGCCTATTCGGGACCCATTTCTAGGGTCCCCAGTCCAAGGTCGGTGGCGAGGGTCGCCGCTTTAAAGAGGCCACGGAGGCGGTAGAAGAGTCGAACTAGAACTATGGTGAAGTGGGGTCCACGTCCCACGCCAGAACCGCCACCGCGGACAGACGCCCAACCAGACCCTCCCCTATATGTTCAGGTTTTGCGGCCGGAGTCCGCAACTTTGGGTGGGAGGGGGGTACTGTCACGTTCTGACCTTTATTTATTTGGTTTTGTCTCTATTTAGTATGGTCAGGGCGTGAGTTTGGGTGGGCAGTCTGTTTGTGTTTCTATGTTTTTTCTATTTCTGTGTTTGGTTCTCAATCAGAGGCAGCCTTTTATCATTGTCCCTGATTGAGAACCATATTTAGGTAGCCTGGGTTCCACTGTTGGATTGAGGGTGTTTGTTACCGTGTGAGTGTTTGTCGCCACAGACCTAGGCCACCTTCCTGTGCTTACCGGAGAGAGAGAGGGACCGGGCAGGCACCGTGTTATGCGGTGGAGCGCACAGTTTCCCCAGTGCTTGTGCATAGCCCGGTGCAGTACATTCCAGCTCCACATATCGGCTGGGCTAGAGTGGGCATCGAACACTCTTCATGACCAGAGCCTGACTATCATCTTGCAGTCGAGGGCAATTCACCCATTGTTAATTCACCCATTGCCTTTAGAGAGAAAAGTTTGGCTCCCTAACTCCCAGGGTCAGAGAGTGGGTTCAGAGGAGATTTTCTACAGTATCAGTGCAGTACAGTAGCATTGGCTAGCTAGGTAGTGGTTGGTAGGATAAAGTGACTGGATTGGAACAGGAAACTATACAGTAATAACAGAGTAGGTTGGGTGGGTACATTGCAGTTGAGTCAAGTACAGATGTAGGATAATTAATAGACATACATGAAGACATACATCCAAGTTGGCCTTAACCGATTTTGATTACCATTTGTGTGGTGGCTGTGATTAGCTAGCAGGAGCTCTCAGTGGGGTGTTGGCACCAGAGTAGAAACGTTCATTATGTCCTTTTCGAGCTACAGTGACAGGGCAGGAGTCCGAAGTGGGACCGGCGTGCAGCTACAACCTCAGCCTTGTCTGGTCTTGGAATACTGGCTATGTTTTTTGGTGGTCATCTTGGAAGTTGTACATGGGAGAGCAGGTCCTTGTACACCAATGTCTTGTCCTCCTGTCTTTTCAGCACACACTCTACCGGGTCCAACAGGAAGGTCTGTTTTGTTGGCTTGTACATTTTCTTAGCAACCCAGGATTTGGTTTGTTTTGGAAAACCAATACAGCACCTGGGCGTGCCTAAGAATAAATTAAGAACAATTAGCCATTTTCCCACATCTGCTTAAGATTTAGACACTAAGCCTGCCATCCACCTCAAGCTCAACCTTGACAAAAGGGAGCTGCTCCTCCTTCTGGGGATGGCCTGCCTGCTGAAAGACCTCTGCATCACGGTTGACAACTCCACAGTGTTGCCCTCCCAGAGTGCTAAGAACTTTGGAGTGACCCTGCACAACGTCTTTCTCTGCAAACATCAAAGCAGTGACTCACTCCTGCAGGTTCATGCTCTACAACATCCTTAGAGTACAACCCTACCTCACACAGGAAGTGGCCCAGGTCCTAATTCAGGTAACTTGTCATCTCCTGTCTGGACTACTGCAACTCACTGTTGGTTGGGCTCCCCGCTTGTCGGGAACGCTGCAGCCCGCCTGGTTTTCAACCTTCCCAAGTTCCCCCATGTCACCCCACTCCTCAGCACACTTGATTGGCTTCCAGTCGAAGCTCGCATTCACTACAAGACCATGGTGCTTGCCTACAGAGAAGTAAGAGGACCTGACCCTCCTTACCTTCAGCCTATCCTCAAACCTTACACCCCAACCCACTGCTGGTTTCTTTGCCCCTCCCTCTTCAAACAGTAATTTAAATAATCCCTCTCACCTCAACCCCCCCCCCAAAAAAACACTTGACCCTGTGATATGTCATTTGTGGTGATTGTAGTTCATTTTAATAGCACATAGTTACACTGTAATAACAGGTAACTGGTGGCAATTGCAGTCTAATTAGAGGTGTAACAGCAAATGCTTTTTACCATGTGTTAGGTTCTTATTTTTCAGAGTAAATAACCCACGCACACTAGAGAAGCTTTAACCAAAGTTTAATTCTCCCCAAAGGTTCTGTACAGCTGTAATCAGGTAACCCAACATTTGTCCCATCCAGATATTTATATCCCACTTAAGACACTCCTCCTTCTCTCCAATCCTTACATTTTATGGCTCTACAAGAAGCTAATAAAGAGGGTAACAGGATACACCTCACCTCCTGACCTCAACCCCTCTTTCATCAATACACAAATGTCCATCTGTCTTTCCTGTATCAACACATCGCTCTCCTCTCCTCCAACAAACACATTCCACATTTCCTTTTGGCTTTCTACAGAGAACCCTTAACTTTCACCTTAGATTCTATGCTTCTTCTCTATTTAATATCTCAATGGACCCAACACATGCTTGTTACAAATTTCTTCTCAGCTGCATCCGATTCAGTAATAACTGTCACAAGTTTGTAATCTCTTGTGGACAGATGCGCTGGGTGTCCGAGATTGCAAAGGTTGGAAGATCAATAGGCTCTAAAAAATCTCCACTCAATGTTGTTGCTAGCACTTGCTCCCAAAAAGTGTAACATTTGGGTTAACTTTTGAGTTTAAATAAACGTATCAGATACAGTATATCACAAACGTGAGTACAGCACTCAAATTTTTGTAAATAGCAAATTTACATTGTTATACAAGCTGTACACTCACTACTTTACATTGTAGCAAAGTGTAATTTCTTCAGTGTTGTCACATGAAGAGATATACTCAAATATTTACAAAAACGTGAGTGGTATACTCACTTTTGTGATATACTGTGTAGGTCAAGCTCACTGACTGGGTCTACAGACGGGTGTAGAACATTACCCATCCTGACAACCTGGCACTCATTTTAAGATTTCTGGAAGCACCGTCCAAGTGGGAGGATAAACACACTAGTACAAGACAGAGTACATGTAATATCTGCATAAGTACAATGCAATTACTAGGTGTTGTGCAGGATTTAGCTAGTTAAAATTAAGTGTATTTTGAGGGGTACTTACATGTGTACTTACTTACATATGTACATATATACATTATTACCTTACCCATGCTGACAACCTGGCCCTTTTTTTAAGGTTTCCAGAAATGCCATCCAAGTACGAAAATAAACACACTACTACGTCACAGAGTACATGTAATATCTGCATAAGTGTAATGTAATCAATAGGAGTTACACAGGATATAGCTAGTTTTAAAATGAAGTGCATTTCATTACCAAGTGAAAATATCTATAATATATATAATATATGCCATTTAGCAGACACTTTTATCCAAAGCGACTTACAGTCATGTGTGCATACATTCTACGTATGGGTGGTCCCGGGGATCGAACCCACTACCCTGGCGTTACAAGCGCCATGCTCTACCAACTGAGCTACAAACAAAATATAAGCTTCTACTTTAGTCAACTTTATTGCAACATGTAAAAATACCCTACATTTATTGCAAAATAATAAGGATGTGTATTGTTAAACATTTTATGAATTAGATTATACAAAGATATAGACTTAGCCAACTGTGATAAAGTGCGTCTCGGTGAGAGGTGTAGGAGTCAGGCGCAGGAGAGCAGGGATTTTTTTGAGAAGCGTGTTTAAAATAGAGATCTGAGCTAGAAGGAATGCAAACTCGTGTCAGTCAGTACACGGAGGAAGAACCACAGTTCCGACACTACCTACACATACGTCAATGCGAAAACAATAAACAGCATAGAATACTGACCGCTAATACAAACAAACTTAATCCTGCACGAATTACGGCAGGTAACAGGTGCCCTATATACCCACAGAAATCAAAGCAATTGAAACCAGGTGTGAAAAGGAACACAGACAAAACAACCAGAAAAAGAAAAAGGGATCGGTAGTGGCTAGTAAGCCGGCTCCGAGCGCCACCCGAACAGGGAGAGGAGTTACCTTCGGTAGAAGTCGTGACACCAACAGTATAGTGAGTAGCCTAGATCATATCCTGGAGTATCCTCAACAGTTCACGTTTGTTGTAGCCCCAGACAAACACACCTGATTAACTCACAGATGTCTTGATGATTAGTTGAGTAATTGAATCAGGTGTGTTTGTCCTGGGCTTCAATACAAATGTGGCTTAGATAGCTCATTTAGAAAAACGGAATGGTCTTTTTCCTCCTTTTTAACATTAGAAAATGGAAATCGACAACTGTGTCTGTCTTAATTTGTTTATTGCTTGTAAGCATTGTCCTAACCCAGAGTCTGAGACCTTGTACGAATCTGTGTTAGAGAAGAACACATGACAATTTAGCATAGACACTCTATTACCCTAGTTATTATCATCATGATTTCTATAGTTTAGGCATATAGCTAGGCCTACCTACCTACCTAGCTAGGTCATTGTTGTGCTATCCCGCTAACAATACTAGTTCACTAATAAGTTAGCTATTGGTTAGATACATTGAAAAGGAACTAACATTACTCATAGCGTGTTGACACAAGTAGTTAGCTAGCTAATGCTAACATGCTAGGTGTGTCTAACATAGTAGCCCGAGAACAGCTTTAGACTTTTGGGGACCCTGAATGAGATTGGTTGGGGGGCTCCATCTTGTCGGCCGAAAGAACAATTTATATTTTAAAGTTTATTTCCCGCAATTCTACACATTGTATCATGGGGTGTACAGAATATGTGCAGTTTTAAAGAACGTTTTCTGTAGTTCTAAACATTTTTTCATGACGTGGAGAGAAATATGAAATGTTATAAAATACAAATACAAATACAAATTGCTATTCTACTCAATTTGCCATGGAACAGAGATACATTTCTGCAGTTTTAAAGTACGTTTTGTGTAGTTCTATACATTTTGCCAAGGAGTGGAGTGAATTTTTCTGAAATTTTAAAGCTAATTTCCATGCATTTCTAAAAGAAAATCCATGCACTTACACCATGTTAATTATACATGAGTGAGCGTGATGAACTAAATCAATGGATGGCCACTGGATGTCAGGGCCCCTGGGTACATCGGCATTCAGATAAGATTAGTACAAGTTTAAATATCTGCCTAGACTAATTTACCAATCTAAAAATGGTTAGCTGACATGGCTAATTGTGTGTCAGTCAGTGACTGACAAAACAATAGAAGAACTGCTGATACACCACCAAATTTTGAACTTGAAACTTGTGTATTTGTCACGCCCTGGTCGAAGTATGTATGTTTGTCAGGCCAGGGTGTGACATGGGTTTATTTTGTGGTGTGTTTTTGTATTGGGGTTTTAGTAGGTATTGGGATTGTGGCTGAGTGGGGTTGTCTAGGAAAGTCTATGGTTGCCTTGAGGCGGTTCTTAATCAGAGGCAGGTGATTTTCGTTGTCTCTGATTGGGAACCATATTTAGGCAGCCATATTCTTTGTGTCACGACTTCCGCCGAGGTTGGCTCTCCTGCCTGTCTCCTGCCTGTTCGGGCTGTGCTCGGCGGTCGTCGTCACCGTCCTATTAGCCACTACCGATCCCTTTTCGGTTATCTGTTGGTTTTGTCTGATTGTTTTCACCTGTGTGTTAGTTAATTAGTATCTGTATAATATGTAGGTTGTCCCGCCCTTGTTTTGTGCGGGATTGTTTGTTTTTGTCATTTTGTTTCGGCTGTCAGTGTTTTTGTGTTTTATTTCTCCGGTTTGTCAGTTATTTTCCTGTTTTGGATATTTTTCACCCTGTTTGTATTTTGGGTTGTCCGTGTTTATTGTTGTTCACCGGAGAATAAACCTCTATTCATTATTTGCTCTCTGCGCCTGATTCCACCCACCTTGACTAGTCGTGACACTTTGAGTGTTTCGTGGGTGATTGTTCCTGTCTATGTGTTTGTAGTCACCAGATAGGCTGTTTAGGTTTTCACATTCCGTTTGTTGTTTTTGTATTGTTCGTGCGACGGCGACGCAGATGGAAGCCTGAGAGTCAGCCCCAAAAATGTATTGGGGGGGCTCACATGGAGTATGGCTATGCCAGGTAGGAGACCTGCGCAAACTCCCTGTGCTTACCGGGGGGCTAGAGAGACCGGGCAGGCACCGTGTTATGCTATGGAGCGCACGGTGTCTCCAGTGCGGGTGCATAGCCCGGTGCGGTACACACCAGCTCTTCGTATTGGCCGGGCTAGAGTGGGCATCGAGCCAGGTAAGGTTGGGCAGGCTCGGTGCTCAAGAGCTCCAGTGCGCCTGCACGGTCCGGTCTATCCAGAGCCACCTCCACACACCAGTCCTCCGGTGGCAGCTCCCCGCACCAGGCTTCCTGTTCGTGTCCTCGGTCCAGTACTACCAGTGCCAGCACCTCGCACCAGGCCTTCAGTGCACCTCGCCTGTCTAGCGCTATCAGAGCCTTCCTCCTCTCCAGCGCTGCCGGAGTCTCCCGCCTATTCAGCGCAGCCAGAGCCTTCCTCCTCTCCTGCGCTGCCGGAGCCTCCCGCCTGTTCAGCGCTGTCGGAGCCTTTCTCCTCTCCTGTGCTGTCGGAGCCTCCCGCCTGTTCAGCGCTGCCAGAGCCTTCCTCCTTTACAGCGCTGCTGGAGTCTCCTGCCTGTTTAGTGCAGCCACAGCTGCCAGTCTGCATGGAGCAGCCAGAGCTGCAAGTTTGCATGGAGCAGCCAGAGCTGCCAGTCTGCATAGAGCAGCCAGAGCTGCCAGTCTGCATGGAGCAGCCAGAGCAGCTAGATCCGCCAGTCAGCCAGGATCCGCCAGTCAGCCATGATCTTCCAGATCCGCCAGTCAGCCATGATCTTCCAGATCTGCCAGTCAGCCATGATCTTCCATATCTGCCAGTTAGCCAGACTCTTCCAGACCCGCCAGTCAGCCAGACTCTTCCAGATCCGCCAGCCAGCCAGGATCTGCCGGAGCCAACTACCTGCCTGAGCTTCCTCTCAGTGCTGAGCTTCCTCTCAGTGCTGAGCTTCCTCTCAGTGCTGAGCTTCCCCTCAGTGCTGAGCTTCCCCTCAGTGCTGAGCTGCCCCTCAGTGCCGAGCTGCCCCTCAGTGCCGAGCTGCCCCTCAGTCCCGAGCTGCCTCTCAGTCCAGTGGGGTTCTGGGTGAGGACTACTAGGCCATGGTCGGCGGCGAGGGTGGACTATCCTAGGATGCGAGGGGGAGGAATTAAGACACTTTTATCCAAAGCGACTTACAGTCATGTGTGCATACATTCTACGTATGGGTGGTCCCGGGGATCGAACCCACTACCCTGGCGTTACAAGCGCCATGCTCTACCAACTGAGCTACAGAAGGACCTTGGAGTGAATCCTTACCATCGCTACACCTGGCTATCAGCGGAGCCTTGTCCGGCAGCGAAGCAGTTCTTTCAGCCACATTTCCTGTCTTTTAAAAAATATAGCTGATTTGGCTGACTTGCTTAAAAACAAATGTGGTTTCTATTGACAATTGAGATATACAATCTATGGCATAAGGGAATGATAAGAGGAAATCTTTAATTTCGATTAAGACGTTAATGAGCGCTCTAGGACGGGCGTAGTCAATAGAACTATTTGCTCAGCACTTTTGAAATGTACAGCAACAGAATTTAGAACATGGGCCGATCTCAGAGTATTCTCCGTATACACCTAGTCAGAACTGTAAGATAAATAAAGGGAGCATATAAGCAGACAACGAAAAGCTCTTATAGTATTAAATGATTACATTTCTCTAAAACAGGCTATTGGCTATATGTCAGAACCACCAAGTCAGAACAGTTGGCTAAGTTATGAAGGGGAAAGTGACCCAATTATTAGGGTGAGGCACATGGGCAACTAACAGCTTACTACACAACATACACTTAGTATTACTTTCTTAGTTACAGTATACATATCTCCCTGGCATATTACATACAGTTGAAGTTGGAAGTTTACATACACCTAAGACAAATACATTTAAACTCAGTTTTTCACAATTCCTGACATTTAATCCTAGTAAAAATGCCCTGTCTTAGGTCAGTATATTTTAAGAATGTGAAATGCCAGAATAATAGTAGAGAGAATTATTTATTTCTGATTTTATTTCTATAATCACATTCCCAGTGGGTCAGAAGTTTACATACACTCAATTAGTATTTCGTAGCATTGCCTTTAAATTGTTTAAAACTTGGGTCAAACGTTTCGGGAAGCGTTCCACAAGCTTCCCAAAATAAGTTGAATTTTGGCCCATTCCTCCTGACAGAGCTGGTGTAACTGAGTCAGATTTGTAGGCCTCCTTGCTCGCACACACTTTTTCAGTTCTGCCCACATATTTTCTATGGGATTGAGGTCAAGGCTTTGTGATGGCCACTCCAATACCTTGAATTTGTTGTCCTTAAGCCATTTTGCCACAAATTTGGAAGTATGCTTGGGGTCATTGTCCGTTTGGAAGACCCATTTGCGAGCAAGCTTTAACTTCCTGACTGATGGCTTGAGATGTTGCTTCAATATATCCACATAATTTTCCTCCTTCATGATGCCATCTATTTTGTGAAGTGCACCAGTCTGTACTGTGGATATAGATTGTTTTGTACCTGTTTCCTCTAGCACCTTCAGAGGGTTCTTTGCTGTTGTTCTGGCATTGATTTGCACTTTTCTCACCAAAGTATGTTCATCTCTAGCAGTCAGAACGCATTTCCTTCCTTAGCGGTATGGCGGCTGCGTGGTCCCATGGTGTTTATACTTGCGTACTATTGTTTTTACGTTGTACCTTCAGGCATTTGGAAATTACTCCCATTAGTCCCAGACTTGAACCTGATTTCTTTTTATTTTCCTATGATGTCAAGCAAAGAGGCACTGATTTTGAAGGTAGGCCTTGAAATACATCCACAGGTACACCTCAAATTGACTCAAATGATGTCAATTAGCCCATCAGAAGCTTCTAAAGCAATGACGTAATTTTCTTGAATTTTCCAAGCTGTTTAAAGGCACAGTCAACTCAGTGTTTGTAAACTTTTGACACACTGGCATTGTGACACAGTGAATTATAAGTGAAATAATCTGTCTGTAAACAATTGTTGGAAAAATTACTTGTGTCATGCACAAAGTAGATGTCCTAACCGACTTGCCAACACTATAGTTTGTTAACAAGAAATTTGTGGAGTGGTTGAAAAACAAGTTTTAATGACTCCAACCTAAGTCTATGTAAACTTCCGACTTCAACTGTATATTTTTTTCTAAACAGGTGGGGCTCAAAATAAGTGGGGATCTGCCCTGAAGGACAGGTCGCAATATCCTTGCACGTGAGGTGCAAGAAAATTAAAAGCTGATTTACCTGTTGGACTAGCTATGTTTTTTCATTGCATTGTCGCATGTTGGGATTGCACATCTGCAAACCATTTTCATCAATATTCAGCAAATAACCGAACAAAAATGACTTCAGTGACCTTGTCTTCACCTGGCTGATCTGAGTGTAAGTGACTGACAACGTAACTGTCAGGACCCGGTTACGAACCCGGGTCTCCGGAGTGAGAAACAGTCACTAAACCAACTGAGCCACGAATAGTCAGCAGAACCCATAAGATTAGGCAGACACAGCAGTACTTGAGACGGTGTATTTAATGAAGTAAAAAGTTAAGTTCTTCAGGAAAACATGTAACTCCACAACCTCAAAAGGAATTCCACAAGAACAAAGGTAATCCTCCAAGACAAAAAGGTAAATCCACAAGGTGGAAGGTATAGCACAAAAAGCATCAAAAGATACTCAAAAACAAACAAACAAGAACAAAAAACAGAATTCCACAAGAGAGTCCACCGGGATCAACAAGAGTTCTAAGAGTACTAGGGGTGGGGGCTAACATACAAACACAGAGCAAAGAACTGAGTAAAACAAAGGGTTTAAATACAATCAGGGGAAACGAGGCACAGGTGCAAATAATAATGGGGATCAAGGGAAAAGAAAAGGTCAAAAGGCACAATGGGGGCATCTAGTGACCAAAAACCGGAACAGCCCTGGCCAAATCCTGACAGTAACTAGCTAGCTCGCAGTTTAGTACCTGTGCTAGTAGCACGGCCCGTACTTACGTTCGCGCAGTAGCGAGAGGAATGAGGAAGTGCACACATGCACACCAATATGCACACCTTGAAAATGATTGCTTGTTTTGAACAAAATTGATTATATCATTGCAGATCCAGTTCGGTATTACACAATTTAATGGGTACAATGTCTAAAGACCCGTATCACGATACTGAGAGCTTTGTCATTTGTAAAACAACATATTTCTGTGTTTTTGGAGGCTTTGTTCATGTTTTTGGACACCCTGTAACTCCAGAATGAGGCCCTGGAAGTAAATTGCTGGTGAAATTGCTAAAGTTAAATTGCTAAATTGAAATTGCAAAAAGAAGTGTCTGGATCCTTGTATAACATGCCATTTACATCAAACATACAGATTAGGGTCCTAAATAGTGAAATTCTCCTTTACGTCATATGGAGAGTGGGCTGTAAGACCTATTACATCAATTTATTTTAAAATGTGTCCATGTTTAAGAAATGCATTGAAGCATGTGCCCGGGTCAAATTTCCAGATTCTGTTCCAGTACATTTATAAAATGTAGGTGGTTCTAAGCCCCATTCACCCTCAACCTATAAACTTTTAAATAAAAAGAGTCCCTCTTGCCAATATATTATATTATAACGATTGCACAATTGGCATACTACAATAAATACAACAAAACTATATAAATCACCAAATAAATATTCCCCAGGGTGGCCTGCAAATATTATGAGACTCAATTGTCATTGAAAACTGGAAATATCTGCGTATTTCTGCAGGTGTTCGCCACATTGGAAACGAAGAAGGAAAGCGAAGTCAGAGAGACAGGTACTTGGCAGTGAATACAGAGTAATGAAGTTTAAATATACCACACCAGTTTGCTCCACACAGATGTGAAGCACAGATTTATTACAAAAGCTGAAACATCTCCATTAATATGTCTAGCCATGAAGATGCACCCTTATTATTCTGTTGTCACGCAGAGAATGCAAATAGAAGGAAACAGAACATGTATCTGTCTCACAATGCAAAGTACTGTGGGCCAAATTCGGTAACCGAAGACCAGAAACTATGCATACCATTGATAGCTTGCCTCTCATTTTCAGGAATATGTCATGGTAACAATGAAAATACTGTAGACAGTTGTATATACTCATGCATGTCAAATAAACTAAAAGTGTTGCTACAAACTGAAAAACTTCTAATCGAGTACAAGTTTTATGTTCAAATGTGTGCGAGTATGTGATAATGAGTATATGTGAGTGAAAGAGTGTGAGAGTATGTCTCAGACATGGGGTTTATGATCACTATTCTTATCAACTGTCTAGGTCTACACCTGTTAATAATAATTGCTCTTAGAAAAATGTGTCCCATTGCCAACACCAGAGAGTTATGCAACTCAGGGATGAGTTGTGCTGTGTAGGTTCCAAACAGGGGATCAAAAACAAGGTGGAAAAATATGCACCATACAGCATGGATCATTCATACAGTTACAGAGTATGTGTGTTTTAAGAATTCATACATCCTGGAGCAGAAAATCCGGGAAACAGCTTAAAACATAGGTGTCATACTCAATGCCAGATTTAACTTGTCTGTTTTCCTTATGCAGCTATTTATTTTTATTTTATTTAACCTTTATTTAACTAGGCAAGTCAGTTAATAACAAATTCTTATTTACAATGACGGCCTACCCTGATCAAACCCGGATGACGCTATTGGCCAGCAACATGATCAAATTCCTACAACATCTGTCAAGGAAATTCATTTACTAAATGTTAAACATTGGTCAGGGAAGCCAAGCTAGATCTGCTAGTAAAACCAACAAAAATGCAAAGCTGTAGAAAATACCTTTAGGACATGGAACACTTACTCTGGACAAATCCACAAAAGTCTATAAACGTAATCACAGGAACTGCTGATCCAGGTTTGTCGTCCTGCTGGTGTTAACACAGACATGCTTTCGTAAGGTTTACCAAAATGTCAGTGTTACACAGTGTAATGAACCTGTAATTAACATTGTGTTCAATTAAGTTACTCTGTAAAATCTTTGAATACCATGGCACATAATGTTTCTGATTACTTTGGGAAACACAATACCTTTCTCTGTACAATTGGATTCAGTTTGCCACTTTGCCACCATTGCAGGCCACAAATAGTGACAACGACACCTGATTCAGTAAATAATAAATGATTCTGTTAAAACACACATTTCTAAACATATATAGGAAACTTGACAGTTCATAGAGAATAATCTGATTAGAGTTTGGAGTGTAGGGGAATGTACTATATACTGCATATTTAAATCCATTCTTTCAGAGTTCAAAAGACAAATTATATTGTAAAGGCAACTGTTCTATATTTTTAACATTGTAAATCATTGAGATTAAAATCTTTTTTTCAAGAGCCCCCCTGTCCAAAATAGGCAGCACCAAGTCATTACAAAAAATTACAGACAGACAACATGAAAAACTACAAGTAATCTAGTAAAAACCATTGAATTCACAAGAGCATAAAACAGAAAATTAAAAACATTGACAGGTCAGGGAATCAGCATCAAAATCCTTCATCAGCGATTTAAAAACACCAATCGGGACAAGTTCTTCCAGTTTAAAAATATTTTGTAAGGTGCCCCAAGACGATGGCGCAGAGTACATAAAAGCTCTTTTACCAGATTCAGTTCGGACATTTGGAACAGTTAGCAGGATAAAGTCCAGCGAACGAAGAGAGTACCCACCACATTTCTAAACAATAAAAATGCACAAATAAAAAAGGTAGTAAACCCAAATTGGCTTTGTAAATAAATGTATACCAGTGACTGAGCCTACGAGTGACTAGCAAAGCCCAGCTCTGTGGAGTGTACGGCTTAAAGTGGTCCTATGGACAGATACGCCAATCTCCGCTGTGGAGCTTTGCAGCTCCTTCAGGGTTATCTTTGGTCTCTTTGTTGCCTGTCTGATTAATGCCCCCCCTTGCCCGGCGTTTTGGTGGGCAGCCCTCTATTGGCAGGTTTGTTGTGGTGCCATGCTGTGGTGCCATTCCATTTTTTAATAATGGATTTAATGTTGCTCCGTGGGATGTTCACAGTTTTGGATATTTTTTTATAACCCAACCCTGATCAGTACTTCTCCACAACTTTGTCCCTGACCTGTTTGGCAAGCTCCTTGGTCTTCATGGTGCCCCTTGCTTGGTGGTGCCCCTTGCTTAGTGGTGTTGCAGACTCTGGGGCCTTTCAGAACAGGTGAGATCATGTAACAGATCATGTGACACTTAGATTGCACACAGGTGACTTTATTTAACTAATTATGTGACTTCTGAAGGTAATTGGTTGCACCATATCTAATTTAGGGGCTTCATAGAAATATGCACGCACCACTTTTCCTGAATTTTGATAATTTATCATTTTTTGAAACAAGTTATTTTTTTCATTTCACTTCACCAATTTAGACTATTTTGTGTATGTCCACTCCCTGAAATCCAAAGACAAATCCATTTAAATTACAGGTTGTAATGCAACAAAATAGGCAAAACACAAAGGGGATGAATACTTTTGCAAGGCACTGTACATAGGCTATTAACCCCAACATTAACAAAACACCAAATGTAAATACCGTTGTATTTACGCATTTACGCTCTCATCAGTGATAGAACCAATATCCATTCTATCAGTTGAACCCGCCAAAGAGCGCGTTACATTATTCAAACTTGGAATATTGTTTGAGGTCCAATATTGTTCATTTGGAACTGTCAGATTGTTTTAGCTAGCTAGCTGTTCAGTTCAAGGGATGCAGGATGCAATCATAGGATAAAAGACCAAACTATGTAGACATTCCCGAATGTGCTCAGCTTACCCCAGGCAATATGTTGAGGCAATACACGTGCAAAATATGAAATTGTCTCAATGTAACAAATTAAGGCTATAGGCAAAGCAGCGAGGCCTATGCTGACCCTGTACAGTTGACGCCGCGGCCATTCCTGACTACAGTCAGTTCTAATATACAGTGGGCCAAAAGTATTTAGTCAGCCACCAATTGGGCAAGTTCTCCCACTTAAAAAGATGAGAGAGGCCTGTAATTTTCATCATAGGTACACCAACTATGACAGACAAAATGAGAAGAAAAAATCCAGAAAATCACATTGTATGATTTTTAATGAATTTATTTGCAAATTATGGTGGAAAATAAGTATTTGGTCAATAACAAAAGTTTATCTCAATACTTTGTTATAAACCCTTTGTTGGCAATGACAGAGGTCAAACGTTTTCTGTAAGTCTTCACAAGGTTTTCACACACTGTTGCTGGTATTTTGGCCCATTCTTCAATGCAGATCTCTTCTAGAGCAGTGATGTTTTGGGGCTGTTGCTGGGCAACAAGGACTTTCAACTCCCTCCAAAGATTTTCTATGGGGTTGAGATCTGGAGACTGGCTAGGCCACTCCAGGACCTTGAAATGCTTCTTACGAAGCCACTCCTTCATTGCCTGGGCGGTGTATTTGGGATCATTGTCATGCTGAAAGACCCAGCCACGTTTCATCTTCAATGCCCTTGCTGATGGAAGGAGGTTTTCACTCAAAATCTCACGATACATGGCCCCATTTATTCTTTCCTTCACACGGATCAGTCGTCCTGGTCCCTGTGCAGAAAAACAGCCCCAAAGCATGATGTTTCCACCCCAATGCTTCACAGTAGGTATGGTGTTCTTTGGATGCAAACTCAGCATTCTTTGTCCTCCAAACACGACGAGTTGAGTTTTTACCAAAAATTTATATTTTGGTTTCATCTGACCATATGACATTCTCCAAATCTTCTTCTGGATCATCCAAATGCTCTCTAGCAAACTTCAGACGGGCCTGGACATGTACTGGCTTAAGAAGGGGGACACGTCTGGCACTGCAGGATTTGAGTCCCTGGCGGCGTAGTGTGTTACTGATGGTAGGCTTTGTTACTTTGGTCCCAGCTCTCTGTAGGTCATTCACTCGGTACCCCCGTGTGGTTCTGGGATTTTTGCTCACCGTTCTTGTGATCATTTTGACCCCACGGGGTGAGATCTTGCGTGGAGCCCCAGATCGAGGGAGATTATCAGTGGTCTTGTATGTCTTCCATTTCCTAATAATTGCTCCCACAGTTGATTTCTTCACACCATGCTGCTTACCTATTGCAGATTCAGTCTTCCCAGCCTGGTGCAGGTCTACAATTTTGTTTCTGGTGTCCTTTGACAGCTCTTTGGTCTTGGCCATAGTGGAGTTTGGAGTGTGACTGTTTGAGGTTGTGGACAGGTGTCTTTTATACTGATAACAAGTTCAAACAGGTGCCATTAATACAGGTAATGAGTGGAGGACAGAGGAGCATCTTAAAGAAGGTCTTTGAGAGCCAGAAATCTTGCTTGTTTGTAGGTGACCAAATACTTATTTTCCACCATAATTTGCAAATAAATTCATAAAAAATCCTACAGTGTGATTTTCTGGATTTTTTTCTTTAATTTTGTCTGTCATAGTATACCTATGATGAAAATTACAGGCCTCTCATCTTTTTAAGTGGGAGAACGTGCACAATTGGTGGCTGACTAAATACTTTTTTGCCCCACTGTATATTAGAATTGACTGTAGTCAGGAATGGCCGCGGTGTCAACAATTTGAATGTATTTGAATGGCTGGCGCCTTTCTGAGATTTTGATGCAGTTTTAGCCAGGGGTTGGAACCAAAATGATTTTCCTATCTTTCGATCTGAACAGAACAACTATTTTGTTTGTTCCGTTCCACTGTTCCGACCAGCAAAATGAAGTACAGAACTGGTTCTAACCCCCCAAAAAGTAACGGTTTATATAATTTTATATCATATATCATATATCATTTTGTGAAATCAACAGTTTTTTACAATTAGCTCATTAAATTAATTCACCAATCATCGCAAATACAGAAAGTAAACTAGATGTTTATACATGCATGATTGACAGACAAGTGTAGCCAACGACGCAAGATGCGACTGAAATTTGGGGATAGATCCAGAGATGGTTGAGGAGTAGACTTAAAGCGCTGGTCATCTTGTTATGACAGATCCAGTCACTGGTGAGTTCCAGTCACTCTGATTATAAAATGTTCTATCCGGCTGTATGTAATAACACAAAAAACCTTCTGGGGTAATAATGTAATAAATACCACACAAAAAAAAGAGTACTGAAAAGTTGCTTAGGAGCTAGAAGCAGAGCTGCCAAGTCTGTCAGTGTAATTTTTGCTCGGGTTGGGTTGGAACCGGTTAATCTATGGGATCGGTGTCCCTCCACTGGGACGGTTGAGCTAACGTACGCTATTGTGATTGGCATGATGTTGTAAGTAACAAGAACATGTCCCAGGACATAGACATGTCTTATATGGGCAGAAGGCTTAAATTCTTGTTAATCCAACTGCACTATCCAATATATAGTAGCTATTACAGTGAAAAAATATAATGCTATTGTTTGAGGAGAGTGCACAACAACAAAAAACTTTTATCATGGCAACTGGTTTGGTACATTCACCTTTGATTTGTCATCCTGAGCGTCCTAGAGATAAAATGTAGCATAGTTTTGTTTGTTAAAATACATTTTCATATTCAAATGTAGGAACTGGGTTCTAATGTTTGATCCCCTGTTGTTTCTGGAAAACTGAAAAAGCTACCAAAGTTATATCAACACATTGCCTGTGGTACTTGCACTTCCAAAACGCTTGACCATTTCTACATTCCCTTTGGAGATGACTACAAGGCCCTCCCTACACGGCCCTCTCCCGCCCTCCCTATGGCCAATCAGATCCATTCTGCATTCTGCTCCTCCCTTTCTATAGGCACAAACTCAAACAGGAAGTACCCGTGCTAAGGCCTATTCAACGCTGGTCTGACCGATGGGAATACATGCTCCAAAAATGTTTTGATCACGCAGACTGGGATATGTTCCGGGTTGCCTCTGAGAATAACATTAATCTATACACTTCCACGGTGTCTGAATTCATCAGGAAATGTAAAAGGGATGTTGTTCCCACGGTGACTATTAAAACCTACCCAAACCCCAAAATATGGATAGATGGCAGTACTTAACCACGTCAAGGTGACTGGGAATACGGTTGAACGCAAACAGTGTAGTTATTCCCTCCCTAAGGCAATCAAACAGTCAAAACTTCAGTGCAGAGACAAAGTGGATTTGCAATTCAACAGCTCAGACATGTGGCAGGATCTACAGACAATCCCGGATTACAAAGGGAAAACCAGCCAAGTTGCGGACACCGATGTCTTGCTCCCGGACAAGCTAAACACCTTCTTTGCCCGCCTTGAGAATAACACATTGCCACCAACGCGGTCTGCTCCCAAGGACTGTGGGCTCTTTTTCCCCATGGCCGACGTGAGAAAGACATTTAAACGTGTCAACCCTCGCAAGGCTGCAGGCCCATAAGGTATCCCTAGCATGCGCAGACCAGCTGGCTGGAGTGTTCACAGTCAAATTAAATATTTCGTTATCCCAGTCTGCTGTCCCCACTTGTTTCAAGATACCACAATTGTTCATGTAGGTAGCTGAACTAAATGACTATCGCCCTGTAGCACTCACTTGTGTCCTCATGAAGTGCTTTGAGATGCTAGTTAAGGGTCATATCACCTCCACCTCACCTGACTCTCTAGACCCACTTCAAGTTGCATACCAACCCAATAGATCCACAGATCCTGGGTATGAACCCCGCCCTGTGCAACTGGCTCTTGCACTTCCTGACAGGCTACCCCAATGTGGTGAAGGTAGGAAATAGCACCTCCACTACGCTGATCCTCAATACAGGAGCCCCACAAGGGTGCGTGCACAGCCCCCTCCTGTACTAACTCTTCATCCATAACTGTGTGGCCATGCACGCCTCCAACTCAATCAAAAAGAGGAGCACGTCTCTATCCACATTGACGGGACCGCAGTGTAGAAGGTGAAATGCTTTTGAAAGCATCCTGTCGGGCTGTATCACCGCATGGTATGGCAACTGCACCGCCCGCAACTGCAGTGCTCTACAGAGGGTGGTGCGGTCTGCCCAACGCATCACCGGGAGCACACTGCCTTCCCTCCAGGAGACCTACAGCACCCCGGATGTCAAAGGAAAGCTAAATAGATCATCAAGGACAACAACCATCTGAGCCACGGCCAGTTCACCCCGCTATCATCCAGAAGGCGAGGTCAGTACAGGTGCATTAAAGCTGGGACCGAGAGACTGAAAAACAGCTTCTATCTCAAGGCCATCAGGCTGTTAAATAGCCATCACTAGCCGGCTACCACCTGGTTACTCAACCCCGCACCTTAGAGGCTACTGCCCTATATATATAGACATGAAACCACTAGTCACTTCAATAATGGAACGCTAGTCACTGAATAATGTTGACATACTGTTTTACTTATTTCATATGTATAAACTGTATTATACACTTATAAGAAATATGGCTATGCCCTCAGACGAACCATCAAACAGGCAAAGCCTTAAAATAGGACTAAAAATGAATCCTACTACATCGGCTATGAAGCTCATTGCATGTGGCAGAGCTTGAAAAATATTACGGACTGCAAAGGGAAACTACTCCAGTTCGCATTCTGCCCCAACAGATCCACTGATGACGCGAACTCAATCACACTCCACACTGCCCTTCCCCACCTGGACAAAAGGAACACATTACATTACATTACATTTAAGTCATTTAGCAGACGCTCTTATCCAGAGCGACTTACAAATTGACAAATTGAAATAAAAAAAACACCTATGTGAGAATGCTGTTCATTGATTACAGCTCAGCGTTCAACAGCATAGTGCCCAGAAAGCTCATCACTAAGCTAAGGACCCTGGGACTAAACCCCTCCCTCTGCAACTGGATCTTGGACTTCCTGACAGGCCGCCCCCAGGTTGCAAGGGTAGGCAACAACACATCTGCCATGCTGATCCTCAACAGTGGGGCCCAGGGGTGTGTGCTTAGTCCCCTCCTGTACTCCCTGTTCACCCACGACTGCATGGACAAGCACGACTCCAAAACCATCCTTAATTTTGCTGACGATACAACAGTGATCGCCTGATCACCGACAATGATGAGACAGGATATAGGGAGGAGGTCAGAGACCTGGCAGTGTGGTGCCAGGATAACATCCTCTCCCTCAATGTGAGCAAGACAAATGAGCTGATCTTGGACTATAGGAAAAGGATGGCCGAACAGGCCCCATTAACATCAACGGGGCTGTAGTGGAGCGGGTCGAGAGTTTCAAGTTCCTTGGAGTCCACATCACCAACAAACTATCATGGTCCAAACACATCAAGATAGTTGTGAAGAGGGCACGACAACACCTTTTCCACCTCAAAGATTTGGCATGGGTCCCCAGATCCTCAAAAAGTTATACAGCTGCGCCATCAAGAGCATCCTGACCAGTTGCATGACCGCCTGGTATGGCAACTTCTAAGCATCTGACGGTAAGGCACTACCAGGGTAGTGCGTATGGCCCAGTACATCATTGGGGCCAAATTTCCTGACATCCAGGACCAATATACTAGGCGGTGTCAGAGGAAGGCACAAAAAATAGTCAAAAACTCCATTCACCCAGGTCAAAGACTATTCTCTCTGCTACCGCACGGCAGGTGGTACCGGCACACCAAGGAGCTTCTACACCCTAGCCATAAGACTACTGAACAATTAATCAAAGGGCCACCCGGACTATTTACATTGACCCCCCCCCCACCCCACCTTGACTAATCTGTACCCACCCACATTGACTCGGTACCAGTACCCACTGTATATAGCCTCGTTATTGTTCTGCAATTTTTTTACTTTAGTTTATTTAGTAAATATTTTCTTAACTCTATTTATTGAACTGCATTGTTGGTTCAGGCCTTGTAAGTAAGCATTTCACGGTAAAGTCTACAGCTGTTATATTCGGCGCATGTGACAAACAAAATTTGATTTGATTTTGATTTGATGTGGAACGGGCATGGATGGGGAAAACTCTCCATCTTATTATCATCTGAAGTTGTGGAAGCCATCACCCAAGAATCTGCCACATCAAATAAAAATAGTTGTTTGGTTTTTACAGTGACTTTGAGATTCCTTGTGTAATGAAAAGCACTATATCAAATAAATATATTATTATTATTTATTATTAATAGAACAATTTAGTTGAAATCTCTTGCCAAGACATCACTGGATACAGTGCCTTCAGAAAGTATCCGCACCCCTTGACCTTTTCCACATTTTGTTGTGATACAGCCTGAATGAAAAAAGTATTAAATTGAGATGTTTTATCACTGGCCAACACACAATAATCCAGATTGTCAAAGTGGAATTTTTTATTTTTACAAATTAATAAAAAATAAAAAGGTGAAATGTCTTGAGTCAAAAGTTATGGCAAGCCTAAATATGTTCACCAGTAAAATTGCACTTAACAAGTCACATAATAAATTGCATGGACTCTGTGTGCAATTTTAGTGTGTAACGTGATTTTTTAATGACTACATAATTTCTCTACCCCACACATACAATGATCTGTAAGGTCCCTCAGTTGAGCAGTGAATTTAAAACACAGATTCAACCACAAGACCAGAGAGGTTTTCCAGTGCCTCACAAAGAAGGGCATCAATTGGTAGATGGGTAGAAATGTCAAAAGCAGACCTTGGTTATCCCTTTGAGCATGGTGAAGTTATTAAATACACCAAGTCACTACAAAGAGACAGGCCTCCTTCCTACCTCAGTTGCCGGAGAGGGAGGAAACCACTCAGGGATTTCACCATGAGGTCAATGGTGACTTTAAAACTGTTACATATTTTAATGGATGTGACAGGAATAAATTGAGGATGGATCAACAACATTTTAGTTACTCCACAATACCAATCTAATTGACTGAGTGAAAAGAAGGAAGCCTGTACAGAAAACAAATATTCCAATGCATGCATCCTGTTTGCAATAAGGGACACAAGAAATACTGCAAAAAAATGTGGCAAATTCAGTTCACTTTTTGTCCTGAATACAAAGTGTTATTTTGGGGGCAAATCCAATACAACACATTACTGAGTGTCACTCTCCACATTGTCAAGCATAGTGGTGGCTGCATCATGTTATGGCTTTGCAATGGATGTAAGCACAGGCAAAATCCTAGGGGGAAACCTGGTTAAGTCTGCTTTGCACCAGACACTGGGAGATGAATTCACCTTTCAGCAAGACAATATCCTAAAACACAAGGCCAAATCTACACTGGAGTTGTTTACCAAGAATACAGTGAATGTTCCTGAGTGGCCGAGTTACAGTTTTGAGTCAAATCTTCTTCAAAATCTATGGCAAGAACTAAAAATGGTTGTCTAGCAATTATCAACAACCAATTTGATAGAGCTTGAAGAATTTTGAAAATAATAATGGGCAAATGTTGCACAATCCAGGTGTGGAAAGCTCTTATAGACTTACCCAGAAAGACTAACAGCTGTTATCACTGCCAAAGGGCTTCAACAAAGTATTGGCTCAGGGGTGTGAATACTTATAGTACCATTCAAAAGTTTGGACACACCTACTCATTGAAGGGTTTTCTTTATGTTTGTATTTGAGATTCTTCAAAGTAGCTTTGCCTTGATGACAGCTTTGCACACTCTTGGCATTATCTCAACCAGCTTCATGAGGTAGCCACCTGGAATGCATGTCAATTAACAGGTATGTCTTGTTAAAAATATATTTGTTGAATTTCTTTCCTTCTTAATGCATTTGAGCCAATCAGTTGTGTTGTGACAAGGTAGGGCTGGTATACAGAATATAGTCCTATTTGGTAAAATACCAAGTTCATATTATGGCAAGAACAGCTCAAATAAGCAAAGAGAAATGACAGTCCATTATTACTGACATGAAGGTCAGTCAATGCGGAAAATGTCAAGAACTTTGAAAAAAAGTTTCTTCAAGTGCAGTCGCAAAAACCATCAAGCGCTATGATGAAACTGGCTCTCAGAAAAGGAAGACCCAGAGTTACCAGACTCAGAAATTGCAGCCCAAATAAAGGTTTCACAGAGTTCAAGTAACAGACACATCTCAACATCAAATGTTCATAGGAGACTGTGTGAATCAGGCCTTCATGGTTGAATTGCTACAAAGAAACCATTACTAAAGGACACCAATAAGAAGAAGACACTTGCTTGGCCCAAGAAACACAAACAATGGACATTAGACTGGTGGAAATCTGTCCTTTGGTCTGGAGTCCAAATTGGAGATTTTTGGTTCCAACCGCCGTGTCTGTGTGAGACGCGGTGTGGGTGAATGGATGATCTCCACATGTGTATTTCCCACCGTAAAGTATGGAGGAGGAGGTGTCATGGTGTGGTGGTGCTTTGCTGGTGACACTGTCTGTGATTTATTTAGAATTCAAGGCATACTTAACTAGCATGTCTACCACAGCATTCTGTAGCGATACGCCATCCCATCTGGTTTGGGCTTAGTGGAGCTATCATTTGTTTTTCAACATGACAATGACCCAGCACACCTTGAGGCTGTGTAAGGGCTATTTTACCAAGAAGGAGAGTGATGGAATGCTGCAGCAGGTGACCTGATGCAGCAGCAGGTGACCTGATGCAGCAATCAACCAAATTGAGATAATTTGGGATGAGTCAGACCACAGAGTGAAGGAAAAGCAGCCAACAAGTACTCAGCATATTTGGGAACTCCTTCAAGACGGTTGGAAAAGCATTCCAGGTTCAGCTGGTTAACAGAATGCCAAGAGTGTGCAAAGCTGTCAATAAGGCAACGGGTGGCTATTTGAAGAATCTCAAATACAAAATATATTCTTATTTGTTTAAAACTTTTTTGGTTACTACATGATTTCAGATGTGTTATTTCATAGTTGTGATGTCTTCACTATTATTCTACAATGTAGAAAATAGTACAAATAAATTAAAACCCTTGAATAACTCAGTGTTCTAAAACTTTTGAGTGTTTAACAATCTGTTTACTCAAAAGACTTAACTCAAACTCTTCAGGCTGAACTATAAAACCAAGACCTCAGCTGGGTCTTTCGTCCATTGCTACCTGCAGCCACAGGACTCCACCACCATGTCCTCATACTGTTTGTAGACCACGTTATTGGCCGAGTCAATGTAGAGGATGCTGATTGGGCTGAGGCGAGTGGGCACGCAGCAGGTGGGCGGAGTCGAGTCGGGGTCCATGGAGTTCATGAGCGTCTGGATGATGGCGTGGTTGGTGGGCTCGAGGTGCGAGCGAATAGGGAAGTCACATACCCCGTCGCAGTGGTAGGCCTCATACTCTAGTGGGGCGATGATCCAATCGTCCCAGCCCATCTCCTTGAAGTTGACGTGCAGCTGCTTCCTGTGGCAACGAGGCTTGGGGTTCTTGGCCAGCTTCTTGCCACGGTTGGTTGGAGCTCGGCGCATGCGCCGCTGAGTGAACAGGAATTCGTACACAGTCTTGTTGTCGTGGCCAGACCGAGCTTTGATCTCGTTGTAGAACAAGTCATTTTTCTTGGTGCGCCCGAACATGAGGAAAAAGGCCTTCTCTTTGGTTTGCCTGCCCAGACGACTGAAGCCCAGTGCCCTGAGGTCCACGGGGCGTCCCCGTTCTAAACCCTCCAGCTCAAAGCAAAGCTGGACGGTGTTCTTGAAATTCTTGAATAGTTTCCAAATGTCAAACACTTCCCATTTGGGCGAATTGTGGTCCTTGATGGTTTGAGTTTGGAGCAGTGTAGCTTTCTGCTTACCTGCTACACAAGTGAAAAGCTTCAGGCAGAAAACTCTGTCAGTGGAAAGAGCTTTGTGTGGATCAGCCAGTCTTTTCCTGAGTATACGCAGCTCAGCACCCAGTAACCCCTCCTTCTCCAGGGAACTGATGTTGAAGTAATACTTCTGTCTTTTCAACTGGGGAATACGGGCATCTGTAAAAGAAGATAACAGAGTCAAGGGCAAGAATAACCATCATATTGACATGTTTCTTTACATGTTAATGTGGCTTCTCAGGTAAGACACAGGTGGTAAGAGTTATGTGTAATGTTTTTCTTTGGTGAGGGAAAGCATGGCCATATAAAAATGAGAGGCAGCATTTTCTTCCAGGCACATTATGTGTTTGAAATTACATTAAAACCAGACATTTGCAGACTACATACCACATTGAACTGTAAACAGACAATTATTATCGTCCTGCAGCTGTTTATGAGTGGATCTACCACCACGTCATATGGCATTTGCTAAGAGTGGACCAGACAAAACCTGAACAACACAAAATATATTGAGAAAGGGTAGAGTGACTTGCAGATTTAGGAGCCCAACCAGAGATAAAAACACATCTGAAACTGAGAAATTAAGGAAGAGGAGGAGAGGAGGAAAAATAGGTGATGGGGAAGAAGAAAAATAAGAGGTGTGTACTGTTTTACAGATTTAAAAAATGTAATGTCTGGCAAGGGATCAGTTACAACTTCTTAGTCATACAAAGGGGAAGGTCACCAACCTGTTATACAAATAAAGGGCAAAATTAAAGTACATTAATTGCTTGAAATGTAAACCTTTAGCAGCTACACATATAAGTAAACCAAGGTCATTTAAACATTATTTTAAAGAGCTTTAATTTTTGTTTACACTTTAGAGGTTTTAAATAACTGAGGGAATTGTTTATTTTACTAGGCAAGTCAGTTAAGAACACATTCTTATTTTCAATTATGGTTTAGGAACAGTGTGTTAACTACCTTGTTCAGGGCCAAAAGGACAGCGTTTTACATTGTCAGCTCGGGGACTTGATCTTCCAAACTTTCGGTTACTAGTCCAATGCTCTAACCACTAGGCTACCTTATGAGACACCACTGTTATTATTTTTGTATAACTCATTGTTTATATGGCATCAAAAGATTACCTTGTCCTTTATCCACAAAGCTTGTGATGGTGTTGGCCATGCCAGCCTCGTGCAGCACACTAGTGTTCACCCCTCCCGTGGATAGTGACCAATAGAGTGACAACATGTAGTCATGCGGAGTTACCAATAGAATCTTTGGAGAGTGTCTGCCGTTAAGTTTGCCCGTTGCTTTGACACTCATTTGGGCCAACCGAACTATGTGCTTTTGCACATCAACGACCTTTTGCTGTCCAGTTCGTGCTGGTGTTGCAGCTCTGGGGACAGTGTTTCCTTTGCTCTGTCCAGGCCTGCCTGAGCCTTTGCCTGTTTGCATGCTCAACGCCACAGGAGCAGGCGCAGCTGCTGCTTTAGTAGCATCCCCGCCGGGTACCCAATAGCGCACAGCCTCCTCGGGACCCAAATTGACAACTCCACGAGCACGGCTGACCGTTACGCTGTGCGGTGATGACACTGATGTCACAGCTTTCGCTTTGGCTGCCTCGCCCTTTATCAGCGGGGGTCCTGTTCTAATGCGCGTGATCCTCGCAGCACTTAGAGACTTCCAACCCCCTGCGCCGTAGTTTCCTACCGTTGACCTGGCAGTTGAGCCAATTCCCGGGTTGGCTCCTTCACCTGCTCCGCCTGTGTGCTCCTTTCCTCCGCTCTCGGGTGCGCACTCTGCAATGCCGGTATGGCTCAGTGACGCTGGGATAAAGTCCAGGTATAAGAGAGTCCAACACCCCAATAAAAGAGGGACACTTTTAAGTACTTTCATCCTCTGATCTTCCTTTGAATTTTAGCCAGGGAGAAATGCGCACAGGCTTTTCCCGTTTGAAATAAGTAAACATGAACAAGTTTGGAAATGTGAAAATGTGGACTAGAAGTTAGTGTTCTATGGTAAATTACACTATGCAAACCGTTACTCCCAGAGCCGCTATTCAGTACCATAGTGATGCAAATGTCCTGTTGCTGGCCTTGCTTTCCAATATGCAGTAGATGTCCGACAAGGTTTGCATTGAGAGGAGAAAACTTGACTTCTCTTAAACTCCAACTACAACTATTCTGCTCGATATCTTGTAAGAGACTTGTTTAAATCCCATTTTTTTTCCAAGAGGGGAGAATGGCGTAATGCTGCCACAGTTTTTTCCCCTCAAAGTTTGAACCCCATCCAATGAAAATATTTCACACACAGAAACCTGCAGGTGCTCTGAAATCTCTACAAACCTGAACTAAGGAATTGGAAAAGGAATTCCAACTAACCAGTTCAATTACTCTATGATGGCATGCTGTCTAAACTAATTTAAGTGCAATATTTATTCTCAAATCTTCTTTGCTCTTCCCACCACTGTGAGTCATACTCTACATAAAAAGTCACTAAAACACAAAGCTTTGCATTATGTCATTTAAAATGACCGTTTAATCAAGCTCCTAACATCTTTAAACAGTGGGGTAAAGAGGGCAGACTAGATAGGAAAGATGCTTGGGAAATTGTATTACTTGTGATAAATAAATTATGCAACACCAATAATCTCACTGTTTCTGTTGATAAACCATTTATAACGATTTTAAAAAGTTTGAGACATCTGTTTACATGACAAAAAGAGGATTTGAAGCTCATTCTTTTATACTACTTATTCCCCCCACAAAATTGTGACTGCAAGCAAAGATCTCATAGTTTGTATTTTATTTATAGATCACATACAATGGATGTTCATTGTCTCCATAGTGTTTCTTTATAGGATATACTGCAAAGACTGGAAATATAATTCTGTGAAATAGACGTGTGTGTAATATCTTTTAACGTCTTTACTTTTCCATGTGTATAGAGAGCTATGCTGTCCGTATGACCTAATATCCATTTAATTGAATTATGGGACATGTCAAAACCATTTATTCTAATTTCAGGATAGCAATTTGTCTCTTATTAACATGGCTAAATACAATCCTAACAATGTCTCAATCCAGGATTCAATGGGGGAGAATAGGAAGAGGGCCCAGACTGCATACCAATGGTTTGATGATCGTCTTCTGTCCAACTATTATTAACAACTCTACAGAGGGCCCCACTTGAACTCCTCAGGTTTTGACTCCAACCCTGGAGCATTGAAGTAGCTGTGCCAGAGACAGTATATAAGGAATCCAAGAAGTATCCTGAAGGTTAGCCTGAAGGTTTAAGTTCAGGACACAGAGACATACATATAAACACACTCACGGTGGGATGAATTCCACAGTGCTTTGCCACCCCTTTAAAAATAAAAGGTGTGCACAGCACATTTTGAGTCCAACTGTCATGGATGTATTCTGTTCTCAGGATGTTTGAAAAAGCCCAGAGGAAATCTGTCTCAGCTTGTGGTTTACCTCATACCACACTGGCTTGCAGTAGCAAGAGAACATTGCTTTTGTGTGAATATGCCACTGTGCTTGTGCTAGCCATTGCCATGTGACGTTAATAAATAACTTTGATGGGGTAAATGTGTACACTACTGCTATTGAGACAGGATGACTTTCAAAAACCACAGAAAAATCTCTGTCATAAACGTGGCCCAATAAAATAAAGAGTCAATTTGTTACCAACTAGCTTACATAACTTTGGGTCAGTGTTTGGAGACTTGTATGTTACTCTGAATAACTTTCAATTTAAAATATTACTCAGCAAAAAACACGATGTTCAAAATGTCAGGACTGTGGAACACTGCAATATTCGACACATTGTAAATGTATCAAATGTATTTGTAAATCCCTTTATACATCAGCCGATGTCACAATGTGCTATAATAGAAACCCAGCATAAAACCCCAAACAGCAAGCAATACAGCTGTAGAAGCACAGTGGCTAAGAAAAACATTAACTCCCTTTTACAAGGTAACAATTCCAAACCAAATAAAATTTTATTTGTCACATACACATGGTTAGCAGATGTTAATGCGAGTGTAGCGAAATGCTTGTGCTTCTAGTTCCGATAATGCAGTAATAACCAACGAGTAATCTAACCTAACAATTCCACAACTACTACCTTATACACACAAGTGTAAAGGGATAAAGAATATGTACATAAAGATATATGAATGAGTGATGGTACAGAACGACATAGGCAAGATGCAGTAGATGGTATCGAGTACAGTACATTCATATGAGATGAGAAATGTAGGGTATATAAACATTAGTGGCATGGTTTAAAGTGGCTAGTGATACATTTTTTAGATCAATTTCCATCAATTTCCATTATTAAAGTGGCTGGAGTTGAGTCAGTATGTTGGCAGCAGCCACTCAATGTTAGTGGTGACTGTTTAACAGTCTGATGGCCTTGAGATAGAAGCTGTTTTTCAGTCTTTCGGTCCCTGCTTTGATGCACTTGTACTGACCTCGCCTTCTGGATGATAGCGGGGTTGCTCGGGTGTTCAACTAGTGCCATCTAGTTGAACATAAGCTTAATTGTCTGTGCCCTAACCCGATCTGTATAACATTTGGTTGCAGATTTTATCCGGTGCTTTGTGGTGAACCCATAATTGACAAAAAGTTAAGCCAAAGCAGTTTAAAACAAAATGCACCAGTGCCCCCTTTAGGCTATGTCCTGTCTCATGGTGTAACAAATTGAGAACATGCAATCCAGGAGGAAGGTCTAAAGGTTCCAGATGGACAGAATGTCAGGCCAATCACTGGTACTTTGCGTTTATTAGTTGCATACTGTCAGAGAATGTCCATCAAGTATCCTTATTGCCTGGTAACGATAGAATTTCTCTGGAATATTGAAAATGGAAATAATGACAACCTCCATATATGGTTCTTAAAACTAAACCTGACCTTCAAGGGAAACAGGATAAACTTTTTCACTAAGTAAGTCTGGATTTGGCTGCCTGGAAAATTTCAACTGCAATCATTTTGCCTGGATTTATTTGGTTATCCTGAGTGAACATATATTACAGCTTCAGGTCCTTGTGGCATTAATCCAATGGCTGACCTGGTCACACCCAACTCCCTAACACACCCGCTTATAGATAATGAGCGTGGCTTGTTTAAACTCTGTTAACTGTGCAGCCATGCTTTGAGCTTGACGGCGAGAAGAAAGAGACTTCTATACCCGGGCCAATGCCTTTCCACCTGAGCTGCAGGTGTTTGCTTTTCGTGCCTGTGGCTTTGAGTGGTCAGGCTCCATTCATTTTACATTTGGGATGGAAATGTTTACCTTTTCCAAAATGTCAAATGCTTGCCAGGAAAAGGTAGTTTGATGAAGTGTTTGATAATTGTAACCTATTGATTTCTACATGAATCTTTTACTTTGTGAAACAGTATTGTAAGTATTATATCAGGGGGTAGGCTAAAATATACTGATAGATAACAAATACGAAGTTATAGTATATGAGAGTGCATTGAAAGAGAAAATGCTATTTTGCATCGCTAAGATATCAGCAATGATGATAATAAATTATTCTACTCCTATTCCTATTTGAGTCCTATTCCAGTATAATGCACATTTAAATCCATACACTGAATGAAGCAATGCTTACAATATGAAAAATAAATGACATTTTATATCAATTCAAATGCTTTCAATTCCCATGCTTTCTTGGTGCATGGGGGAAATAGTTACTTACCCTCAGAAATCCAGTTGAGTTCAGTAAACACACGGGACTAGGGAATTCATCTCAACGCGCTAAATGTAGATGTTAAAGTACAGTGCCTTCAGAAAGTATTCATACCCCTTGATTTATTCCACATTTTGTTGTTTTACACCCTGAATTAAAACTGGATTAAATATTGTTTTCTCACCTATCTAAACACAATACTCTAACGACGAAATGAGAAGAGGTTTTTCGAAATTTTAGCAAATGTATTGAAAATGAAATACAGAAACATCTTATTTACATAAGTAATCACACCTCTGAGTCACTATATGTTAGAATCAACATGGGCAACAATTACAGTTGTGTGTCTTTCTGGGTAAGTCTCTAAGTGCTTTGCACACGAGGATTGTATAATATAACATTTTTATAATTTAAAAAAAATGTTTTAATTGTTGATCATTGCTAGACAACCATTTTTAAGTCTTGCCATAGATTTTCAAGCAGATTTAAGTCAAAGCTACATTCCAGTTTTTTTATCCTGAAAAAAATAACAGTCCTTAACGATTACAAGCATACCCATAACATTTACATTTACATTTACATTTAAGTCATTTAGCAGACGCTCTTATCCAGAGCGACTTACAAATTGGTGCATTCACCTTATGACATCCAGTGGAACAGTCACTTTACAATAGTGCATCTAAATCTTAAAGGGGGGTGAGAGGGATTACTTATCCTATCCTAGGTATTCCTTAAAGAGGTGGGGTTTCAGGTGTCTCCGGAAGGTGGTGATTGACTCCACTGTCCTGGCGTCGTGAGGGACTTTGTTCCACCATTGGGGGGCCAGAGCAGCGAACAGTTTTGACTGGGCTGAGCGGGAGCTGTACTTCCTCAGTGGTAGGGAGTCGAGCAGGCCAGAGGTGGATGAACGCAGTGCCCTTGTTTGGGTGTAGGGCCTGATCAGAGCCTGGAGGTACTGAGGTGCCGTTCCCCTCACAGCTCCGTAGGCAAGCACCATGGTCTTGTAGCGGATGCGAGCTTCAACTGGAAGCCAGTGGAGAGAACGGAGGAGCAGGGTGACGTGAGAGAACTTGGGAAGGTTGAACATCAGACGGGCTGCGGCGTTCTGGATGAGTTGAAGGGGTTTAATGGCACAGGCAGGGAGCCCAGCCAACAGCGAGTTGCAGTAATCCAGACGGGAGATGACAAGTGCCTGGATTAGGACCTGCGCCGCTTCCTGTGTGAGGCAGGGTCGTACTCTGCGGATGTTGTAGAGCATGAACCTACAGGAACGGGCCACCGCCTTGATGTTGGTTGAGAACGACAGGGTGTTGTCCAGGATCACGCCAAGGTTCTTAGCGCTCTGGGAGGAGGACACAATGGAGTTGTCAACCGTGATGGCGAGATCATGGAACGGGCAGTCCTTCCCCGGGAGGAAGAGCAGCTCCGTCTTGCCGAGGTTCAGCTTGAGGTGGTGATCCGTCATCCACACTGATATGTCTGCCAGACATGCAGAGATGCGATTCGCCACCTGGTCATCAGAAGGGGGAAAGGAGAAGATTAATATTGTGTTGTCTGCATAGCAATGATAGGAGAGACCATGTGAGGTTATGACAGAGCCAAGTGATGCAGCCACCACTACGCTTCGAAATATAAAGAGCGGTACTCAGTAATGTGTTGTATTGGATTTGCCCCAGAAATATCACTTCGTATTTAGGAAAAAAAATGAATTGCTTTGCCACATTTTTACGTATTACGTTAGTGCCTTGTTGCAAACAGGATGCATGTTTTGGAATATACAGTGGGGCAAAAAGGTATTTAGTCAGCCACCAATTGTTCAAGTTCTCCAACCTAAAAAGATGAGAGAGGCCTGTAATTTTCATCGTGGGTACACTTCAACTATGACAGACAAAATGAGATTTTTTTTCTCCAGAAAATCACATTGTAGGATTTTCAATGAATTTATTTGCAAATTATGGTGGAAAATAAGTATTTGGTCACCTACAAACAAGCAAGATTTCTGGCTCTCACAGACCTTTAACTTCTTCTTTAAGAGGCTCATCTGTCCTCCACTCGTTACCTGTATTAACGGCACCTGTTTGAACTTGTTATCAGTATAAAAGACACCTGTCCACAACCTCAAACAGTCACACTCCAAACTCTACTATGGCCAAGACCAAAGAGCTGTCAAAGGACACCAGAAACAAAATTGTAGACCTGCACCAGGCTGGGAAGACTGAATCTGCAATAGGTAAGCAGCTTGGTTTGAAGAAATCAACTGTGGGAGCAATTATTAGGAAATGGAAGATATACGAGATCACTGACAATCTCCCTCGATCTGGAGCCCCACACAAGATCTCACCCCGTGGGGTCAAAATGATCACAAGAACGGTGAGCAAAAATCCCAGAACCACACGGGGGTACCTAGTGAATGACCTGCAGAGAGCTGGGACCAAAGTAACAAAGCCTACCATCAGTAACACACTACGCCGCCAGGGACTCAAATCCTGCAGTGCCAAACGTGTCCCCCTGCTTAAGCCAGTACATGTCCAGGCCCATCTGAATTTTGCTAGAGAGCATTTGGATGATCCAGAAGAAGATTGGGGGAATGTCATATGGTCAGATGAAACCAAAATATAACTTTTTGGTAAAAACTCAACTCGTCGTGTTTGGAGGACAAAGAATACTGAGTTGCATCCAAAGAACACCATACCTACTGTGAAGCATGGGGGTGGAAACATCATGCTTTGGGGCTGTTTTTCTGTAAAGGGACCAGGACGACTGATCCGTGTAAAGGAAAGAATGAATGGGGCCATGTATCATGAGATTTTGAGTGAAAACCTCCTTCCATCAGGGCAGTGAAGATGAAACGTTGCTGGGTCTTTCAGCATGACAATGATCCCAAACACACCGCCCGGGCAACGAAGGATTTCAAGGTCCAGATCTCAACCCCATAGAAAATCTTTGGAGGGAGTTGAAAGTCCTTGTTGCCCAGCAACAGCCCCAAAACATCACTGCTCTAGAGGAGATCTGACTCCACTGTCCTGGCGTCGTGAGGGACTTTGTTCCACCAGGGACTCAAATCCTGCAGTGCCAAACGTGTCCCCCTGCTTAAGCCAGTACATGTCCAGGCCCATCTGAATTTTGCTAGAGAGCATTTGGATGATCCAGAAGAAGATTGGGGGAATGTCATATGGTCAGATGAAACCAAAATATAACTTTTTGGTAAAAACTCAACTCGTCGTGTTTGGAGGACAAAGAATACTGAGTTGCATCCAAAGAACACCATACCTACTGTGAAGCATGGGGTGGAAACATCATGCTTTGGGGCTGTTTTTCTGTAAAGGGACCAGGACGACTGATCCGTGTAAAGGAAAGAATGAATGGGGCCATGTATCATGAGATTTTGAGTGAAAACCTCCTTCCATCAGGGCAGTGAAGATGAAACGTTGCTGGGTCTTTCAGCATGACAATGATCCCAAACACACCGCCCGGGCAACGAAGGATTTCAAGGTCCAGATCTCAACCCCATAGAAAATCTTTGGAGGGAGTTGAAAGTCCTTGTTGCCCAGCAACAGCCCCAAAACATCACTGCTCTAGAGGAGATCTGACTCCACTGTCCTGGCGTCGTGAGGGACTTTGTTCCACCAGGGACTCAAATCCTGCAGTGCCAAACGTGTCCCCCTGCTTAAGCCAGTACATGTCCAGGCCCATCTGAATTTTGCTAGAGAGCATTTGGATGATCCAGAAGAAGATTGGGGGAATGTCATATGGTCAGATGAAACCAAAATATAACTTTTTGGTAAAAACTCAACTCGTCGTGTTTGGAGGACAAAGAATACTGAGTTGCATCCAAAGAACACCATACCTACTGTGAAGCATGGGGGTGGAAACATCATGCTTTGGGGCTGTTTTTCTGTAAAGGGACCAGGACGACTGATCCGTGTAAAGGAAAGAATGAATGGGGCCATGTATCATGAGATTTTGAGTGAAAACCTCCTTCCATCAGGGCAGTGAAGATGAAACGTTGCTGGGTCTTTCAGCATGACAATGATCCCAAACACACCGCCCGGGCAACGAAGGATTTCAAGGTCCAGATCTCAACCCCATAGAAAATCTTTGGAGGGAGTTGAAAGTCCTTGTTGCCCAGCAACAGCCCCAAAACATCACTGCTCTAGAGGAGATCTGCATGGAGGAATGGGCCAAAATACCAGCAACAGGGTGTGAAAACCTTGTGAAGACTTACAGAAAAGATTTGACCTCTGTCATTGCCAAAAAAGGGTATATAACAAAATAAGTATTTTCCACAATAATTTGCAAATAAGTTCATTAAAAATCTTACAATGTGATTTTCTGGATTTTTTTCCCTAATTTTGTCTGTCATAGTTGAAGTGTACCTATGATGAAAATTACAGGCCTCTCTCATCTTTTTAAGTGGGAGAACTTGCACAATTGGTGGCTGACTAAATACTTTTTTGCCCCACTGTATTTACTAAGCTTACATATTGTATTGTTTTAAGATGGATCATTTAGATATTTGATTTTAAATTTTAGGACCCCTTTAGGTATCAAAATATATATACTGTATAAAAAAATATTTGATAATATATTGAATTTGGCCTGCTAGTATAGCTTATAGAAACACATTATAAACAGTCAACAACTGTTAGCTTGTTAGCACAGGCCTGCTAACTGTCTGAATCGCCGCATCCC
Source organism: Oncorhynchus gorbuscha (assembly GCF_021184085.1). NCBI lineage: Eukaryota > Metazoa > Chordata > Actinopteri > Salmoniformes > Salmonidae > Oncorhynchus > Oncorhynchus gorbuscha. The sequence goes on along the minus strand of NC_060193.1, from coordinate 36,148,957 downwards.
CAGCCAGCCCAACCACTCACTGGACCCATATTTACTTTCAATCTCTTTTCGATTTTTAATTCGATTATACCTTCCGGTAACCTGCCTCACCCAATGTGATACGGAATCGCTATTATTTTTAATTTTTAGAACACATTCAAGAACCTCCAGAAGCTAACTAGCTAACTAGCTACAAGCTATTTAGTCATTGTTAGCCACTGCTAGCGGCTTTACCTTCTGCACAGCCAGCCAGTTTTTTTTACCTGGATAATACTCGCTAGTCCCATCCACCGCTGCCCCCTGTACACTGATCACTTGGCTACATAGCTGATGCATGCTGGACTGTCCATTAATCATGGTACTCCATTCTGCTTGTTTATGTTTTATCTGTCGGCCCCAGCCGCACTCAGGCTCTGTGTGTAGTTAATCCGACCCTCCCTGCCTAGTCAATGCCATTTTACCTGCTGTTGTTGTGCTAGCTGATTAGCTGTTGTTGTCTCACCTACTGTTTAGATAGCTCTCCCAATTCAACACCTGTGATTACTGTATGCCTCGCTGTATGTCTCTCTCAAATGTCAATATGCCTTGTATACTGTTGTTCAGGTTAGTTATCATTGTTTTAGTTTACAATGGAGCCCCTAGTTCCACTCTTCATACCCCTGATACCTCCTTTGTCCCACCTCCCACACATGCGGTGACCTCACCCATTACAACCAGCATGTCCAGAGATACAATCTCTCTCATCATCACCCAGTGCCTGGGCTTACCTCCGCTGTACCCGCACCCCACCATACTCCTGTCAGCGCATTATGCCCTGAATATATTCTACCATGCCCAGAAATCTGCTCCTTTTACTCTCTGTCCCCAACGCTCTAGGCGAACAGTTTTGATAGCCTTTAGCCGCACCCTCATACTACTCCTCCTCTGTTCCGCGGGTGATGTGGAGGTAAACAAAGGCCCTGCATGTCCCCAGGCACCCTCATTTGTTGACTTCTGTGATCGAAAAAGCCTTGGTTTCATGCATGTATTGTAAAGTGACTGTTCTACTGGATGTCATAAGGTGAATGCACCAATTTGTAAGTCGCTCTGGATAAGAGTGTCTGCTAAATGACTTAAATGTAAATGTAAATGTCAACATCAGAAGCCTCCTCCCTAAGTTTGTTTTACTCACTGCTTTAGCACACTCTGCTAACCCTGATGTCCTTGCCGTGTCTGAATCCTGGCTCAGGAAGGCCGCCAAAAATTCAGAGATTTCCATACCGAACTATAACATTTTCCGTGGAGATAGAACCGCCAAAGGAGGAGGAGTTGCAGTCTACTGCAGAGATAGCCTGCAAAGTAATGTCATACTTTCCAGGTCCATAGCCAAACAGTTCGAACTACTAATTTTAAAATGTACTCTCTCCAGAAATAAGTCTCTCACTGTTGCGGCCTGCTACCGACCCCCCTCAGCTCCCAGCTGTGCACTGGACACCATTTGTGAATTGATCGCCCCCCATCTAGCTTCAGAGTTTGTTCTGTTAGGTGACCTAAACTGGGATATGCTTAACACCCCGGCAGTCCTACAATCTAAGCTAGATGCCCTCAATCACAAATCATCAAGGAACCCACCAGGTACAACCCTAAATCTGTAAACAAGGGCACCCTCATAGATGTCATCCTGACCAACTGGCCCTCCAAATACACCTCCACTGTCTTCAACCAGGATCTCAGCGATCACTGCGTCATTGCCTGTATCCGCTACGGAGCCGCAGTCAAACGACCACCCCTCATCACTGTCAAACGCTCCCTAAAACACTTCTGTGAGCAGGCCTTTCTAATCGACCTGGCCCGGGTATCCTGGAAGGACATTGACCTCATCCCGTCAGTTGAGGATGCCTGGTCATTCTTTAAAAGTAACTTCCTCACCATTTTAGATAAGCATGCTCCATTCAAAAAATGCAGAACAAAGAACAGATATAGCCCTTGGTTCACTCCAGACCTGACTGCCCTCGACCAGCACAAAAACATCCTGTGGCAGACTACAATAGCATCGAATAGTCCCCGCGATATGCAACTGTTCAGGGAAGTCAGGAACCAATATAAGCAGTCAGTCAGGAAAGATAAGGCCAGCTTCTTCAGGCAGAAGTTTGCATCCTGTAGCTCCAACTCCAACCTCGGCCAACAGCCCCCCCCGCAGATACTCGCCCAAGCCTCTCCAGGTTCTCCTTTACCCATAATCCAGATAGCAGATGTTCTGAAAGAGCTGCAAAACCTGGACCCGTACAGATCAGTTGGGGCTTGACAATCTGGACCCTCTATTTCTGAAACTATCCGCCGCCATTGTCGCAACCCCTATTACCAGCCTGTTCAACCTCTCTTTCATATCGTCTGAGATCCCCAAGGATTGGAAAGCTGCCGCAGTCATCCCCCTCTTCAAAGGGGGAGACACCCTGGACCCAAACTGTTACAGACCTATATCCATCCTGCCCTGCCTATTTGATATTATATTTATATATTACTATCTAAGGTCTTCGAAAACCAAGTCAACAAACAGGTCACTGACCATCTCGAATCCCACCGTACCTTCTCCGCTGTGCAATCTGGTTTCCGAGCCGGTCACAGGTGCACCTCAGCCACGCTCAAGCTACTAAACGATATCATAACCGCCATCGATAAAAGACAGTACTGTGCAGCCGTCTTCATCGACCTTGCCAAGGCTTTCGACTCTGTCAATCACCATATTCTTATTGGCAGACTCGGTAGCCTCGGTTTTGTCATGTTTTGTCTTATATTGTCTTGTCATTTTGCTTTTCCCTCTGTTCGTTTTCCCCCTGCTGGTCTTTTTAGGTTCGTTCCCCTTTTTCTCTCTCCCTTCCTCTCTCTCTTCTCTCTATCGTTCCGTTCCTGCTCCCAGCTGTTCCTATTCCCCTAATCAATCATTTAGTCTTCCCACACCTGTTCCCTATCTTTTTCCCTGATTAGAGTCCCTATTTCTCCCCTTGTTGTCCGTTTCTGCCCTGTCGGATCCTTGTCTATTGTTCACCGTGCTGTGTCTGTGTATCGCCCTGTCGTGTCGTGTTTCCCTCAGATGCTGCGTGGTGAGCAGGTGTCTGAGTCTGCTACGTTCAAGTGCCTTCCCGAGGCAACCTGCAGTTCATGATCGAGTCTCCAGTCTGTTCTCGTCATTACGAGTGGAATTATGCTTTATGATTGTAGATTTACTTTACTGGATTAAAGACTCTGTTTTCGCCAAGTCGCTTTTGGGTCCTCATTCACCTGCATAACAGAAGGATCCGACCAAAGAATGGACCCAGCGACTACAGACGCTCGTAACACTGCCGTCGAGATCCAAGGAGCCATGCTCGGCAGACACGAGCAGGAATTGTCTGCTGCTCGCCATGCCGTGGAGAACCTGGCCGCTCAGGTTTCCGACCTCTCTGGACAGTTCCAGAGTCTTCGTCTCGTGCCACCTGTTACTTCCTGGCCTGCCGAGCCTCCGGAACCTAGGGTTAATAACCCACCTTTCTACTCCGGGCAGCCCACGGAGTGCCGCTCCTTTCTCACCCAGTGTGATATTGTGTTCTCTCTCCAACCCAACACATACTCTAGAGAGAGAGCTCGGGTTGCTTACGTCATTTCACTCCTTACTGGCCGGGCTCGAGAGTGGGGCACAGCTATCTGGGAGGCAAGGGCTGATTGTTCAAACAATTACCAGAACTTTAAAGAGGAGATGATTCGGGTTTTTGACCGTTCAGTTTTTGGTAGGGAGGCTTCTAGGGCCCTGGCTTCCCTATGCCAAGGTGATCGATCCATAACGTATTACTCTATAGAGTTTTGCACTCTTGCTGCCTCTAGTGACTGGAACGAGCCGGCGCTGCTCGCTCGTTTTCTGGAGGGACTCCACGCAGTGGTCAAAGATGAGATTCTCTCTCGGGAGGTTCCTTCCAGTGTGGACTCTTTGATTGCCCTCGCCATCCGCATAGAACGACGGGTAGATCTTCGTCACCAAGCTCGTGGAAGAGAGCTCGCGTCAACGGTGTTTCCCTGCTCCGCATCGCAACCATCTCCCTCCTCTGGCTCAGAGACTGAGCCCATGCAGCTGGGAGGTATTCGCATCTCGACTAAGGAGAGGGAACGGAGGATCACCAACCGCCTGTGCCTCTATTGCGGATTTGATGGACATTTTGTCAATTCATGTCCAGTAAAGGCCAGAGCTCATCAGTAAGCGGAGGGCTACTGGTGAGCGCTACTACTCAGGTCTCTCCATCTAGATCCTGTACTACTATGTCGGTCCATCTACGCTGGACCGGTTCGGGTGCTACATGCAGTGCCTTGATAGACTCTGGGGCTGAGGGTTGTTTCATGGACGAAGCATGGGCTCGGAAACATGACATTCCTTTCAGACAGTTAGACAAGCCTACGCCCATGTTCGCCTTAGATGGTAGTCATCTTCCCAGTATCAGATTTGAGACACTACCTTTAACCCTCACAGTATCTGGTAACCACAGTGAGACTATTTCTTTTTTGATTTTTCGTTCACCTTTTACACCTGTTGTTTTGGGTCATCCCTGGCTAGTATGTCATAATCCTTCTATTAATTGGTCTAGTAATTCTATCCTATCCTGGAACGTTTCTTGTCATGTGAAGTGTTTAATGTCTGCCATCCCTCCCATTTCTTCTGTCCCCACTTCTCAGGAGGAACCTGGCGATTTGACAGGAGTGCCGGAGGAATATCATGATCTGCGCACGGTCTTCAGTCGGTCCCGAGCCAACTCCCTTCCTCCTCACCGGTCGTATGATTGTAGTATTGATCTCCTTCCGGGGACCACTCCTCCTCGGGGTAGACTATACTCTCTGTCGGCTCCCGAACGTAAGGCTCTCGAGGATTATTTATCTGTGTCTCTTGACGCCGGTACCATAGTGCCTTCTTCCTCTCCGGCCGGGGCGGGGTTCTTTTTGTTAAGAAAAAGGACGGTACTCTGCGCCCCTGCGTGGATTATCGAGGGCTGAATGACATAACGGTTAAGAATCGTTATCCGCTTCCCCTTATGTCATCAGCCTTCGAGATTCTGCAGGGAGCCAGGTGCTTTACTAAGTTGGACCTTCGTAACGCTTACCATCTCGTGCGCATCAGAGAGGGGGACGAGTGGAAAACGGCGTTTAACACTCCGTTAGGGCATTTTGAGTACCGGGTTCTGCCGTTTGGTCTCGCCAATGCGCCAGCTGTTTTTCAGGCATTAGTTAATGATGTTCTGAGAGACATGCTGAACATCTTTGTTTTTGTCTATCTTGACGATATCCTGATTTTTTCACCGTCACTCGAGATTCATGTTCAGCACGTTCGACGTGTTCTACAGCGCCTTTTAGAGAATTGTCTCTACGTGAAGGCTGAGAAGTGCTCTTTTCATGTCTCCTCCGTTACTTTTCTCGGTTCCGTTATTTCCGCTGAAGGCATTCAGATGGATTCCGCTAAGGTCCAAGCTGTCAGTGATTGGCCCGTTCCAAGGTCACGTGTCGAGTTGCAGCGCTTTCTAGGTTTCGCTAATTTCTATCGGCGTTTCATTCGTAATTTCGGTCAAGTTGCTGCCCCTCTCACAGCTCTTACTTCTGTCAAGACGTGTTTTAAGTGGTCCGGTTCCGCCCAGGGAGCTTTTGATCTTCTAAAAGAACGTTTTACGTCCGCTCCTATCCTCGTTACTCCTGACGTCACTAGACAATTCATTGTCGAGGTTGACGCTTCAGAGGTAGGCGTGGGAGCCATTCTATCCCAGCGCTTCCAGTCTGACGATAAGGTTCATCCTTGCGCTTATTTTTCTCATCGCCTGTCGCCATCTGAACGCAACTATGATGTGGGTAACCGCGAACTGCTCGCCATCCGCTTAGCCCTAGGCGAATGGCGACAGTGGTTGGAGGGGGCGACCGTTCCTTTTGTCGTTTGGACAGACCATAAGAACCTTGAGTACATCCGTTCTGCCAAACGACTTAATGCCCGTCAAGCTCGTTGGGCGTTGTTTTTCGCTCGTTTCGAGTTTGTGATTTCTTACCGTCCGGGTAGCAAAACACCAAGCCTGATGCCTTATCCCGTCTGTTTAGTTCTTCTGTGGCTTCTACTGATCCCGAGGGGATTCTTCCTTATGGGCGTGTTGTCGGGTTGACAGTCTGGGGAATTGAAAGACAGGTTAAGCAAGCACTCACGCACACTGCGTCGCCGCGCGCGCTTGTCCTAGTAACCTCCTTTTCGTTCCTGTTTCCACTCGTCTGGCTGTTCTTCAGTGGGCTCACTCTGCCAAGTTAGCTGGTCATCCCGGTGTTCGAGGCACTCTTGCGTCTATTCGCCAGCGCTTTTGGTGGCCGACTCAGGAGCGTGACACGCGCCGTTTCGTGGCTGCTTGTTCGGACTGCGCGCAGACTAAGTCAGGTAACTCTCCTCCTGCCGGTCGTCTCAGACCGCTCCCCATTCCTTCTCGACCATGGTCTCACATCGCCCTAGACTTCATTACCGGTCTGCCTTTGTCTGCGGGGAAGACTGTGATTCTTACGGTTGTCGATAGGTTCTCTAAGGCGGCACATTTCATTCCCCTCGCTAAACTTCCTTCCGCTAAGGAGACGGCACAAATCATCATCGAGAATGTGTTCAGAATTCATGGCCTCCCGTTAGACGCCGTTTCAGACAGAGGCCCGCAATTCACGTCACAGTTTTGGAGGGAGTTCTGTCGTTTGATTGGTGCGTCCGTCAGTCTCTCTTCCGGGTTTCATCCCCAGTCTAACGGTCAAGCAGAGAGGGCCAATCAGACGATTGGTCGCATACTACGCAGCCTTTCTTTCAGAAACCCTGCGTCTTGGGCAGAACAGCTCCCCTGGGCAGAATACGCTCACAACTCGCTTCCTTCGTCTGCTACCGGGTTATCTCCGTTTCAGAGTAGTCTGGGTTACCAGCCTCCTCTGTTCTCATCCCAGCTTGCCGAGTCCAGCGTTCCCTCCGCTCAAGCGTTTGTCCAACGTTGTGAGCGCACCTGGAGGAGGGTGAGGTCTGCACTTTGCCGTTACAGGGCACAGACTGTGAGAGCCGCCAATAAACGTAGGATTAAGAGTCCAAGGTATTGTTGCGGCCAGAGAGTGTGGCTTTCCACTCGCAACCTTCCTCTTACGACAGCTTCTCGTAAGTTGACTCCGCGGTTCATTGGTCCGTTCCGTGTCTCCCAGGTCGTCAATCCTGTCGCTGTGCGACTGCTTCTTCCGCGACATCTTCGTCGCGTCCATCCTGTCTTCCATGTCTCCTGTGTCAAGCCCTTTCTTCGCACCCCCGTTCGTCTTCCCTCCCCCCCTCCCGTCCTTGTCGAGAGCGCACCTATTTACAAGGTACGTAGGATCATGGACATGCGTTCTCGGGGACGGGGTCACCAATACTTAGTGGATTGGGAGGGTTACGGTCCTGAGGAGAGGAGTTGGGTTCCGTCTCGGGACGTGCTGGACCGTACACTTATTGATGATTTCCTCCGTTGCCACCAGGATTCCTCCTCGAGTGCGCCAGGAGGCGCTCGGTGAGTGGGGGGGTACTGTCATGTTTTGTCTTATATTGTCTTGTCATTTTGCTTTTCCCTCTGTTCGTTTTCCCCCTGCTGGTCTTTTTAGGTTCGTTCCCCTTTTTCTCTCTCCCTTCCTCTCTCTCTTCTCTCTATCATTCCGTTCCTGCTCCCAGCTGTTCCTATTCCCCTAATCAATCATTTAGTCTTCCCACACCTGTTCCCTATCTTTTTCCCTAATTAGAGTCCCTATTTCTCCCCTTGTTGTCCGTTTCTGCCCTGTCGGATCCTTGTCTATTGTTCACCGTGCTGTGTCTGTGTATCGCCCTGTCGTGTCGTGTTTCCCTCAGATGCTGCGTGGTGAGCAGGTGTCTGAGTCTGCTACGTTCAAGTGCCTTCCCGAGGCAACCTGCAGTTCATGATCGAGTCTCCAGTCTGTTCTCGTCATTACGAGTGGAATTATGCTTTATGATTGTAGATTTACTTTACTGGATTAAAGACTCTGTTTTCGCCAAGTCGCTTTTGGGTCCTCATTCACCTGCATAACAGGTTTTTCGGATGACTGCCTTGCCTGGTTCACCAATTACTTTGCAGACAGAGTTCAGTGTGTCAAATCGGAGGGCATGCTGTCCGGTCCTCTGGCAGTCTCTATCTTTTCTCTGTATATATCAATGATGTTGCTCTTGCTGCGGGCGATTCCCTGATCCACCTCTACGCAGACGACACCATTCTATATACTTCCGGCCCGTCCTTGGACACTGTGCTATCTAACCTCCAAACGAGCTTCAATGCCATACAACACTCCTTCCGTGGCCTCCAACTGCTCTTAAATGCTAGTAAAACCAAATGCATGCTTTTCAACCGTTCGCTGCCTGCACCCGCACGCCAGACCAGCATCACCACCCTGGATGGTTCCGACCTTGAATATGTGGACATCTATAAGTACCTAGGTGTCTGGCTAGACTGTAAACTCTCCTTCCAGACTCATCAAACATCTCCAATTGAAAATCAAATCAAGAGTCAGCTTTCTATTCCGTAACAAAGCCTCCTTCACTCACGCCGCCAAACTTACCCTAGTAAAACTGACTATCCTACCGATCCTCGACTTCGGCGATGTCATCTACAAAATTGCTTCCAACACTCTACTCAGCAAACAGTTTGGATGCAGTCTATCACAGTGCCATCCGTTTTGTCACTAAAGCACCTTATTCCACCCACCACTGCGACCTGTATGCTCTAGTCGGCTGGCCCTCGCTACATATTCGTCGCCAGACCCACTGGCTCCAGGTCATCTACAAGTCCATGCTAGGTAAAGCTCCGCCTTATCTCAGTTCACTGGTCACGATGGTAACACCCACCCGTAGCACGCGCTCCAGCAGGTGCATCTCACTGATCATCCCTAAAGCCAACACCTCATTTGGCCGCCTTTCGTTCCAGTTCTCTGCTGCCTGTGACTGAAACGAATTGCAAAAATCGCTTAAGTTGGAGACTTTTATCTCCCTCACCAACTTCAAACATCTGCTATCTGAGCGGCTAACCGATCGCTGCCGCTGTACATAGTCTATCGGTAAATAGCCCACCCATTTTTACCTACCTCATCCCCATACTGTTTTTATTTCTTTTATTTTCTGCTCTTTTGCACACCAATATCTCTACCTGTACATGACCATCTGATCATTTATCACTCCAGTGTTAATCTGCAAAATTGTAATTATTCGCCTACCTCCTCATGCCTTTTGCACACAATGTATATAGACTCTCCTTTTTCTACTGTATTATTGACTTGTTAATTGTTTACTCCATGTGTAACTCTGTGTTGTCTGTTCACACTGCTATGCTTTATCTTGGCCAGGTCGCAGTTGCAAATGAGAACTTGTTCTCAACTAGCCTACCTGGTTAAATAAAGGTGAAATAAATTAAATTAAATTAAAATAAAAACAAGTAAATCATGAGGAATATGTCACGGTTCATGAATCCACTGCCTCCCTCTCTCTCTCTCTCTCTTTCTCTCTCTCTCTCTCTCTCTCTCTCTCTCTCTCTCTCTCTCTCTCTCTCTCTCTCTCTCTCTCTCTCTCTCTCTCTCTCTCTCCCGTGTTTGTGTGGGCGTGGTTCCCAATCTCGGCCTGATTGTCTGCACCAGCTGGAACCACTTATCTTCCCTTTATATGTTCTGTAACCAGTGTTTCTTGTTGTCAGATCGTTGTTACTTCCCTGAGGTTGTGTCGTTACTTCCCTGAGGTTGTGTCGTTACTTCCCTGAGGTTGTGTCGTGTGTCAGTGCTCATCTCTCGCCGCCCTTGTGTGGATTATCTGCTGTGCTCCTTCCTTCCCATCCGGACACACTCCCCTGGATTTCTCAACACGCTATCACCGGAAGATGCGCTCTAGTCCCTGGGTCGGATTCCGTCTGAGTACAGTCTGTCTGTCCTGTTGCTGCTATAAATTGTATTCATTAAACCACCGTTGCTTGCATCTTGATCCGCCTCTTTATTGTCACAGAATAAGGTTTTGAAGTGTCTGTCCTATATAGGAGATATAAGAAAGCTAAAGAAATATTTATATTTTTTGAGACACATATTTAACCCCTTATTTTTGTTGGCACAGAACTACCTCTAAACTTACATTTGTTTGTATGGGTTACATTCAGACCAGTCAGGTGTTACTTGTGGGAGTCATAGAGCAAAACAGAAAACACCATCATGTCGAGAGTCTCCCCTTTCCATAGAGAGTTCCTAATAGTTTGGACGCTACAGACGTTTGTGAGAAGACCGATTTGCGGGATGTCTCATGGTCTGACAAACATCACTGTAGCTTGGCCACCTTCCACCTCAGATGCAAAAGGCCGCCATATGCGGATGCGGTGGATTGAGACAGCCCATGCCATACCTGATATCTCTGGCTTAAACTGATGGATTTTTTAAATTTGTGTTACTTAGATTGATGCACGGTTGTGCACATTTTTACTCCTGAACTTATTTAGGCTTGCCATAACAAAGGGTTGAATACTTATTAACACAATATATTTCAGCTTTTAATTTGAATTCATTTGTAAAAATTTCAAAAAACATAATTCCACTTTTGTGTATGCCAGTGACCAAAAATCTCAGTTTAAGCAGTTTTAAATTCAGGCTGTAACACAACAAAAGTCACAGGGTGTAAATACTTTAAGGCACTGTACTATTGTAGATATACCAGGGAGGGGCAGATTACTGTATTAACCGGTTTAATAAATCAACTAAGATTAATTGGTTTACTATAATAACAGTGGATAGCAGACATAAAAAATACCCAATTGTCATATTTGAGTAAAAGTATAGATACCTTAATAGAAAGTTACTCAAGTAAAAGTAAAAGTCACCCAGTAAAATACTACTTGAGTAAAAGTCTAAAAGTATTTGGTTCTAAATATACTTAAGTATCAAAAGTACATGTAAAAGTATAAATCATTTCAAATTCCTTCTATTAAGCAAAGCAGGCTGCACCATTTTGTTGTTTGTAAAATTTATGGATAGCCAGGGGCACACTAACACTCAGACATAATTTACAAAAGATACATTTGTGTTTAGTGAGTCCGCCAGATCAGAGGCAGAAGGGATGACCATGTGTTGTCTTGATAAGTGCATGAATTGGACCATTTTACTGTTCTGCTAAGCATTAAAAATGTAAGGAGTACTTTTGGGTGTGTGGGCAAAAATGTAAATAGTGAAGTAAAGCACAGATACCCCAAAAAACTACTTAAGTAGTACTTTAATGTATTTTTACTTGAGTACTTTAAACCGCTGTCTGTCGCCCACACTAGATTGTTTTCAATGTATATTTCGGCTTCTTAAAACACACAGGATTGAAGGACAGATGTACTAACGGTCCGCTTCCAATTAATTTGTAGAATAATCAGCTATCATTTCTGTATCAACTTGCAGCTCTAATACATACTATTTGCAAGTTGTTGATCTCTAGTTAGTTTTATAACTGTGAACATGGGCTATCCTACTGATCTTTTGGGATATAGGCTACTTCCTGACCTTACCATTTTGCAGGTAGACCTTGTAGCACTGTTTTGTGTGTCATTGCCCCAGAGGTCATACTGGCCTTCATAGCCCTCTCATTCAGTCTTTTCTGTTCACTGATTCCTCCCCCCCATCACCACTCCTTCCTAACTGCACATGGCCCTCATATTACTTGACGTGCGGACATCAAGGTTTATTTTTGTGAGGATACATTTTCGAGTATTCTCTGCCAGAGACAATATTATGTTGGAAATATACAGGTATTAACTGTTAGATTTAAGATGATAAAATAAACCCAAGTGCTAGGCATTGGCACAGTCAAACAGAGGGGAGATTGTGTGTACAGCCCTACTAATGAAACATACGAGGGAAGCTCAATCACTAATAATTACTCCCACACCCCTCTATTCCAGGTGATTTGCACCCCTTCATTTATCTTCCACTCAATGAAACATTCATTTCAAGATCATTTCCCGCACTGTGACACTTAGTGCCTCTAAACAGATGCTTGAACTGAAGTATTTTTTAAAATCTATTTCTTTTCATATGGTTCCTGTATGCTGTATAGTTTCCTGCATAATTCTGAAAATCAAATGAACAAATCAAGCAAGAAAACAGTAAATAAATGTTGTTCTTGAATAAAACAAGTTATCCTATTTTGTTTTATGAACGCAGAACAGTTCAAGTGTTATCTTTACAAGCACTGATAAATGTGCTATGTAAAAAGGGGAAATATCTAAAACGAACTCATTTTTACCAGTGACATTTTTACCACTTAAGTAAAAAATACTTAAATGTACTATTTAAGTAGTTTTTGGGAGTATCTGTACTTTACTTAACTATTTATATTTTTGGAAACTTTAAATTTTACTTCACTACATTCCTAAAGAAAATGATGTACTTTCTACTCCATACATTTCCCTGACACGCAAAAGTACTTGTTACATTTTGATAGGAAAATGTACACACAAAAAACATCCCTGGTCATCCCTAATGCCTCTGGGATGATCTGGAGGACTCACTCAACACAAATGCTTCATTTGAAAATGATGACAGTGTTAGAGTGTGCCCCTGGCTATCAGTAAATTGTACGGCTGTGCCGTACAAGGCACAGCCCGACTGGATGCTCTCGATTGTGCATCTGTAAAAGTTTGTGAGTGCTTTTGGTGACAAGCCGAATTTCTTGAGCCTCCTGAGGTTGAAGAGGCGCTGCTGCACCTTCTTCACAACGCTGTCTGTGTGGGTGGACCAATTCAGTTTGTCTGTGATGTGTACTTAAGAACTTAAAACTTACTACCCTCTCCACTACTGTCCCGTCGATGTGGATAGGGGGGTGCTCCCTCTGCTGTTTCCTGAAGTCCACGATCATGTCCTTTGTTTTGTTGACGTTGAGTGTGAGGTTATTTTCCTGACACCACACTCCAAGGGCCCTCACCTCCTCCCTGTAGGCCGTCTCGTCGTTGTTGGAAATCAAGCCTACCACTGTAGTGTTGTCCGCAAACTTGATGATTGAGTTGGAGGCGTGCATGGCCACACAGTTGTGGGTGAACAGGGAGTACCAGATAGGGCTCAGAATGCACCGTTGTGGAGCCCCAGTGTTGAGGATCAGGGGGTGGAGATGTTGTTACCTACTCTCAACACCTGGGGGCAGCCCGTCAGGAAGTCCAGTACCCAGGTGCACAGGGCGGGGTCGAGACCCAGGGTCTCGAGCTTGATGATGAGTTTGGAGGGACAATGGTGTTAAATGCTGAGCTGTAGTCGATGAACAGCATTCTCACGTAGGTATTCCTCTTGTCCAGATGGGTTAGGGAGGTGCAGTGTGGTTGCGATTGTGTCGTCTGTGGACCTATTGGTGCGGTACACAAATTGGAGTGGGTCTAGGGTGTCAGGTTGAGTGTAGGTGATATGGTCCTTGACTAGTCTCTCAAAGCACTTCATGATGACAGAAGTGAGTGCTACGGGGCGGTAGTTGTTTAGCTCAGTTACCTTAGCTTTCTTGTGAACAGGAACAATGGTGGCCCTCTTGAAGCATGTGGGGACAGCAGACTGGGATAAGGATTGATTGAATATGTCCGTAAACACACCGGCCAGCTGGTCTGGACGCAGCTGGACGCAGCTGGCGATGATCTCTGGGCGAGGGTTAACCCGTTTAAATGTTTTACTCACGTCGGCTGCAGTGAAGGAGAGTCCACAGGTTTTGGTAGCGGGCTGTGTCAGTGGCAATTGTATTGTCCTCAAAGTGAGCAAAGAAGTTATTTAGTCTGTCTGGGAGCAAGATATCCTGGTCCGCGACGGGGCTGGTTTTCTTTTTGTAATCCGTGATTGACTGTAGACCCTGCCACATACCTCTTGTGTCTGAGACGTTGAATTGCAACTCTACTTTGTCTCTATACTGACGCTTAGCTTGTTTGATTGCCTTGCGGAGGGAATAGCTATTTGTATTCTGTCATGTTTCCGATCACCTTGCCCTGGTTTAAAAGAGTGGTTCGCGCTTTCAGTATCGCGTGAATGCTGCCATCAATCCACAGTTTTTGGTTTGGGAATGTTTTAATAGTTGCTGTGGGTACGACATCGCCAATGCAATTTCTAATGAACTCGCTCACCGAATCAGCGTATTCATCAATGTTGTTGTTGGATGCAATGCGAAACATATCCCAATCCACGTGATCAAAGCAGTCTTGAAGCGTGGAATCAGATTGGTCGGACCAGCGTATGAACAGAGCTGAGTGCGGGAGCTTCCTGTTTTAGTCTCTGTCTGTAGGTTCGAAGCAACAAAATGGAGTCGTAGTCAGCTTTTCCAAAAGGAGGGCGGGAGAGGGCCTTATGTGCCGCGGTAGTATCTATGATCCAGGGTTTTACCAGCCCTGGTTGCACAATCGATATGCTGTTAGAATTTAGGAAGTCTTGTTTTCAGATTGGCCTTGTTAAAATCCCCAGCTTACAATGAATGCAGCCTCAGGGTATGTGGTTTCCAGTTTACCTAGAGTCAAATAAAGTTCGTTCAGGGCCATCGATGTGTCTGCTTGGGGGGAATATATACGGCTGTGATTATAATCGAAGAGAATTCTCTTGGTAGATAATGCGGTCGACATTTGATTGTGAGGAATTCTAAGTCAAGTGAACAGAAGGACTTCAGTGCCTGTATGTTGTTATGATCACACCACGTCTCGTTAATCATAAGGCATACCCCCCGCCCCTCTTCTTACCAGAAAGACACTTGTTTCTGTCGGCGCGATGCGTAAAGAAATCAGCTGGCTTTACCGACTCCGTTAGCGTCTCTCGAGTGAGCCATGTTGTTTCGTGAAGCAAAGAACGTTACAGTCTCTGATGTCTCTCTGGAATGCTACCCTTGCTCGGATTTCATCAACCTTGTTGTCAAGAGACTGGACATTGGCGAGTAGTATGCTAGGGAGTAGTGAGAGTTGTGCCCGTCTCCGGAGCCTGACCAGAAGACCGCCTCGTTTGCCCCTTTTACTGCTACGTTGTTTAGGTTCGCCAGCTGGGATCCGATCCATTATCCTCGGTGGTGGTTAAAACACAGGATCCGCTTCGGGAAAGTCGTATTCCTGGTCGTAATGATGGTGAGTTGACGTTGCTCTTATATTCAGTAGTTCCTCCCGACTGTATGTAATTAAACCTAAGATTACCTGGGGTACCAATGTAAGAAATAACACGTTAAAAAAACTAAATACTGCATAGTTTCCTAGGAACGCAAAGCGAGGCAGCCATCTCTGTCGGCGCCGGAAGTTTTTTGATACTTTTGATACTTAAGTATGTTGAAAACCAAATACCTTTTACTCAAGTAGTATTTTACTGGGTGACTTTCACTTTTACTTGAGTCATTTTCTATTAAGGTATCTTTACTTTTACTCAAGTATGACAATTGAGTAATTTTTCCACCACTGATTTTTACCACCTCCAAAATCCCTGAACTGGGGTGGCAGGTAGCCTAGAGGTTAGAAACAGGCCAGCAGTCGGTCTCTGAGTCCAAGGAGGACATCTTGTGGGTTGTGAGCTGGCAACCAGATTGTTACTGGAATCTGTATCCTAGATGCAATCGCCTGCCATTGCGCCCTTGAGCAAGGCACTTAACCCCTAACTCTGCTCCGGGGGCAGTGCACTTTAACTGACTGGGTTCAAATAAAGCAAAGAAGAATTTCAGTCTTCTTCAAAACCTTCCCACCAGAATTTGGATCACTTCCATTTCAATGTAATGACTGTTCCATTTTGAATAGGACATCAGTTTATTTCTCGAGTAGACTAGAATTAACATAGAATTCGCCACGACCGTGCTTGACCTATGCAATGCACAAATATGCATTGATAGAAAATTTATTGATAATAAATCTTAAATCTGAATGAATGTATAACTCTGCTATAAAGAATATTGAATTCTTGCGAGTGCTCATTTGCTACCGTATTAGGGAATTATTAATTCAGGTGCATAGTGCCATCTTCTGGATTGTAGGAGAATTTACTCCCCAATCTCTCAATAAAACATGAATATTTGGTGTTATTGTATTGTGTAATATTATAATTGCTTTGTGTAAAAATCTATCTCAGATGCTTCAATAAATGGATAATGATCTATTTTAGCCAACCGTCCACTATCTGGTATTTACTTAGAATTGACACGGTAAAGTGGTTATGAAATGATAACTACCAATAATAACTTCTTCGTTTCTTTGGTGAACGAGCACCATTACCTAATAGTAGCCTACCAGATGGCAGCCAGTTCTTCCCTTACTATCATACAAAGTTTAAGTAAATAGGCAACAACACCAGCTGATACAGGACTGTATTTGTCTCTAAGTCATGGTTTGGTTTTTGTCGCTGATCAAAAAGATGAGTCACTGAAAAAATGATCTTTACCAGCCATTGTGTAACCTTCACACAGACGTGCACAATTGGCAGCACAGTGGACAGAGTCAACAAGTTTCATGAAAAAGTTGGACTCCCAATAAATAACTCACAACTTATCTTTTGTATTTGTATTTATTTCAGATCCCCATTAGCTTCTGCCAAGACAGCAGCTACTCTTTCTGGGGTCCGAATAAGATTAAGGCAATTACTTCTACTAAATAAAACAGTACATCACACAACACATTACTACACACGACCACAATATGTCTACAATACACAATCCATAATACCGCAATATTACAATATACGTGTGTGTAGAGTGTGTGTGTTTGTATGTGTGCGTCTCCCCACAGTCCATGCTGTTCCATAAAGTGTAGCTCCATCTTTTTCTTTGGGGGGGGGTCTGATTTCACCGTTTGAGTTACTTGATATGGTAAAGAGTTTCATGTAGCCATGGCTATATGTAGTACTATGCGTTTCCCATAGTCTGTTCTGGACTTGGGGAATGTAAAGAGACCTCTAGTGGCATGTCTTGTGGGGTATGCGTGGCTGTCTGAGCTGTGTGCTAGTTGTTTAAACAGACAACTCAGTGCTATCAACATGTCATTAACCTCTCACAAAGACAAGTAGTGATGCAGTTAATCACTCCTCTACTTTGAGCCAGGAGAGATTGACATGCATGTTAGCTATGCCATGCTGCTCTGTTCTGGGGCAACTTTAATTTGCCTATATCTCTCTTTGTGGCACTTGAACATATGACTGGGCAGTAGTCCAGATGCGACAAATCTAGGGCTTAGCGATGTCAAGAAAACAGAGCAGTGTTTTATTATGGACAGACCTCTCCTCATCTTAGCTACCGTTGCATCAATATGTTTTGACCATGACAGTTTTACAATCCAGGGTTACACCAAGCAGTTTACTCTTCTCAACTTGCTCAATTTCCACATTATTCATTACAATTTATTTGAGGTTTAGGGTTTAGTGAATGGTTTTTCCTAAACACAATGCTTTTAGTTTTTTTAATATTTAGGACTAGCATATGTCTTGCCACCCATTCTAAAACGGACTGCAGGCCTTTGTTAAGTGTTATAGTGATTTAAATTGCTGTGGTCTGGTGGTGGTCTGCTTGTCATCGATACCTGGAGGTGGTCTTGAGAAGAGCCGACTGGACTCTCTTCCAGGTACGGCGACAGCGGCTGACAAACATCTGGGCAGAGGGTATGCCGACCTCTTCCTCTTGCTCCATGAGCGGGGGCTGATAACCCAGGGAACACCCGAAAGGTGAGAGCCCAGTAGCAGAGCAGAGGAGGGTGTTGTGGGCGTATTCAACCCACATAAATTGCTGGCAGGAGCTGGTTGGGTTGGCAGAGACAACGCAGTGAAGAGTTGTCTCCAGGTCTAGATAGGCTCGCTCCGACTGGCCGTTGGACTGAGGGTGGAACCTGGAGGACAGGCTGGCCGATGACCCAATAAGTGTGCAGAACTCCATCAAGAACCGGGATGAGAACTGAGGACCCCAGGTGGCAGAGGTAAGCCTGGAGGAGTGGGCCCACTTCTGGGTTGATGGGCGCACTGCATCAGGAACAAATATCCGGTTATCTGTCCCCTCCCCTACCCCCACATGTTATACATGGAATTAACAGAACCTTAGGAGAGGTGAGTGCAGACAGGGGGATGCCAGGGTCCTGTAACCCTGGATAAAGTGGCGATAAAAGTTGGTAAATCCCAGGTAACGTTGCAGCTGCACTCTGGGTGTAGGCTGGGGCCAATCCACCACCGCTCTCACCTTTCCGGGATCCATCTGTACATTCCCTGCAGCAATGATAGTAACAAGTCTATTTGTTTCTACTGTATTTGTTTTGTCTGTTACTGTTCATCCCAAAATCTGGATGAAAATACAGTTGAGAAAGAAATACATATAAAAAACAAAATTACGCACTTGCATTTGTTTAATAGTGTAAATATATTGAATATGCACACATACAGTTAAAGTCGCCATAAACCTTAGCCAAAGACATTCACAATTCCGAACACTTAATCCATGTAAAAATTCCCTATTTTAGGTCAGTTAGGAGCACTACTTTATTTTAAGAATGTGAAATGTCAGAATAATAGTAGAAAGTGATTTATTTATTTCATCACATTCCTAGTGGGTCAGAAGTTCACATACCACTCAATAGGTATTTAGTAGCATTGCCTTTAAATTGTTTAACCTCTTAAGCCTAGCCCTGTTTACTGCCCCTTCTGGAGGAATTGGGTACCCATATAAAACAGGATACATTTTTGTCAAAAGTTGCTAATATATGCATATAAAAAATATTATTGAATAGAAAACACTCTAAAGCTTCTAAAACCATTTAAATTTTGTCTCTATGTAAAGCAGAAGTCTCAGGGCATGCATTCTCCCCAAATCTCTCTTGTCATGGAAAAAGTTGGACCAACTTTGACTTCATCTTAAACGCACTTCCCAAAAGGCTACCGCTCTGGGAACAGTTCCTACGTGTTCAGCCACGCTCACGAGACGTTGAGCGTGCCGAAAGGTCTCGGTCACGTGAAAAAAAAGTGTACGTTTATGCACGCTCTGCTCCCGCTCTCTCTTTTCTTCAGGATCAATTAAAAGACGTGTGTGTTTCGCTTCATCCTCACAATTGCTGTACACCTTTATAACATGTTAAAGCTTAATTATGAACATAGTTTGACAAGTTTACTCGACATATAATATATAATTTCGACGTTTTGGTGCGCATCCACTTGAATTTTGCCTACATTTCGACCGAAAAGTGGCTATTTTGAGAACCGAAAGACGCAGACTTGAAAACTAAACGCTGTTTTGGTAAGTATAATCCCTTCCAGGTCTTTTGATGGAAGAACAGCAAAGGTAAGGGAATATTTATGTGTTAATTTTGGGTTTCTGTCGACTCCAAGATAGAGGAGGCATAATGATACATTTGGAGCGCCGACTCCTAGTATAGCCTAGTAAACGCAAACTGTAATGTTAAAAATAAATGTAACACAGCAATTGCATTTAGAAGAAGTGTATCTTCCTATACATATGTAAAACATGCATATTTAGACAAAGTTTATGATGTATATTCCTTGTAAGCTGACGTTATCTGCCGGAGCTATTTCATTTCTCCTGACATTTTAGTAGCATTTTTTGAACGATGCGTCTTTGTAAACAGAGATTTATGGATATATATTGCAGATTATTGAAAAAAAATGAATGTACTGTATAACATGTTATATTACTGTCATCTGATGAAGATTTCAAAAGGTTAGTGAAATTATTTTTTGTTTTTATCCTGCGTTTGTTGATTGCATATTTTTTCCTACTTGGCTATGCTAATGAGCTATGTCTGCGGTGGTGGTTTGACATAAATATGTGCTATGTTTTCGCCGTAAAATATTTTAGAAATCTGACTTGTTGCCTGGATTCACAACGAGTGTAGCTTCAATTCAATACCCTGCATGTGTATTTTAATGAACGTTTGAGTTTTAACTAATACTATTAGCATTTAGCGTAGTGCATTTGCATTTCCAGAGCTCTAGATGGGACGCCTGCGTGCCAGGTAGAAGCAAGAGGTTAACTTAGCCTTCCACAAGCTACCCACAAAATGTTGGGTGAGTCACTGGCTTGCTGGGGCTCTCTCATGCCATCCCTGGGGGGGGTGCGTCACCTGGGTGGGTTGATTCACTGTTGTGGTCAGCCTGTCTGGGTTGGCGCCCCCCCCTTGGGTTGTGCCGTGGCGGAGATCTTTGTGGGCTATACTCGGCCTTGTCTCAGGATGGTAAGTTGGTGGTTGAAGATATCCCTCTAGTGGTGTGGGGGCTGTGCTTTGGCAAAGTGGGTGGGGTTATATCCTTCCTGTTTGGCCCTGTCCGGGGGTGTCCTCGGATGGGGCCACAGTGTCTCCTGACCCCTCCTGTCTCAGCCTCCAGTATTTATGCTGCAGTAGTTTGTGTCGGGGGGCTCGGGTCAGTTTGTTATATCTGGAGTACTTCTCCTGTCCTATTCGGTGTCCTGTGTGAATCTAAGTGTGCGTTCTCTAATTCTCTCCTTCTCTCTTTCTTTCTCTCTCTCGGAGGACCTGAGCCCTAGGACCATGCCCCAGGACTACCTGACATGATGACTCCTTGCTGTCCCCAGTCCACCTGGCCATGCTGCTGCTCCAGTTTCAACTGTTCTGCCTTACTATTATTCAACCATGCTGGTCATTTATGAACATTTGAACATCTTGGCCACGTTCTGTTATAATCTCCACCCGGCACAGCCAGAAGAGGACTGGCCACCCCACATATGCTCTCTCTAATTCTCTCTTTCTTTCTCTCTCTCGGAGGACCTGAGCCCTAGGACCGTGCCCCAGGACTACCTGACATGATGGCTCCTTGCTGTCCCCAGTCCACCTGACTGTGCTGCTGCTCCAGTTTCAACTGTTCTTCCTTATTATTATTTGACCATGCTGGTCATTTATGAACATTTGAACATCTTGGTCATGTTCTGTTATAATCTCTACCCGGCACAGCCAGAAGAGGACTGGCCACCCCACATAGCCTGGTTCCTCTCTAGGTTTCTTCCTAGGTTTTGGCCTTTCTAGGGAGTTTTTCCTAGCCACCGTGCTTTTACACCTGCATTGTTTGCTGTTTGGGGTTTTAGGCTGGGTTTCTGTACAGCACTTTGAGATATCAGCTGATGTACGAAGGGCTATATAAATAAATTTGATTTGATTTGATTTAGCCCATTCCTCCTGACAGAGCTGGTGTACCTGGGTCAGGTTACCTTGCTCACACACACTTTCAGTTCTGCCCACAAATGTTCTATGGGACTGAGGTCTGGGCTTTGTGATGGCCACTCCAATACCTTGACTTTGTTGTCCTTAAGCCATTTTGCCACAACTTTGGAAGTATGCTTGGGGTCATTGTCCATTTGGAAGACCCATTTGCGACCAAGCTTTAACTTCCTGACTGATGTCTTGAGATGTTGCTTCAATATATCCACAATTTTCCTCCCTCAAGATGCCATCTATTTTGTGAAGTGCACCAGTCCCTCCTGCAGCAAAACACCCCCAAAACATGCTGCCACCACCGTGCTTCACAGTTGGGATGGTGTACCCCTAGTACGCGCAATGCCTTCAGGGATAAGACAAATAAAAATGTGATTCACATTTGTTTTTTATAAAAAATGTATACTACATTTTCAAACAGTCCATTTAGTGAGGCCTTCGTCCATAGACATACATACCATCTCTACTGAATGTACTGCTACTACCAGCAGTACTACACCTGCATCTGTCAATGACAAGTTGTTCTGCTACCACGTTGCACATCCAATGCTAGCATCAGTAATTCTAGACTTGTTAGCCCAGCTAGCATGGACACTGACAGTTGTGAATCTGATGCAGCTGAAGAGCTACTGCCCCCTAACCCGGGAAAGCACCGAACAACAGACAGGGTTGGACCATCGAATAGGCGCAAATGTGATAACTACATTGATTTGGGGTTCACTTATATTGGCAGTAGTGCCTTTCCTCGGCCACAGTGTTAAATGTGCAAAAGTACTCAACTCGATGAAATTGTCAAGCTTGTGTAGACATTTAGAAACAAATGAAGCAATTACTGATTCGCATACAAGCCAGTGAATTCTATGTGTTACAGCTGGATGAGTCAGACGTGGTGGCACAGCTCTTGGTATATGTCCGTTATGTTTATGGGGGAAGGGTCAATTAAGAAAATACATCCTCTGCAAACCAGGACAACAGGAGAGGATATTTTGAAAACTACAGACTTGGGTAAGCTCACTGGTTATTGTGGTGAAAAATAATGGCGATCTCAGGATATGTCTAGACCCAAGAGATTTCAACAAAGCAATCAAGAGAGCATTTCAAGTTGCCAACCAGAGAAGAGGTAATGTCGCAGTTTGCTGGAGCAATGTGGTTCAGTAAGCTTGATGCCTCATCAGGATTCTGGCAAATTAAGCTAGATGATGCAAGCTCAAGGCTATGCACATTCAACACACCTGAGGGCAGGTACAGATTTGTCTACCTTATGGGATTCTCTCGGCACCAGAGCTCTACCACAAGACAAGCCACATGATCTTCGAGCACATTCCAAAGGTGGAGACTGATGGATGACAGTCTGGGGGTTCACAAAAGAACACGACGCGAGAGTGAGACTAGTGCTGGAATGGAAAGTCAACCTAAATCTAAACGAGGACAAATGCAAGTTGTGTGAAAACACTAGCCTTCGTGGGAGACGTACTTTGAGGATCAAACCAGACCCGAGGAAAACATCAGCCATCAATGCCTGAAGAACAAGGACGATGTGAGACACTTCATACCTCAACTGTCAGCACAGTCTCCTCCACTCAGATGTCATCTGGAACAGAAAAATTAATGGGAATGGTCCCATGAACAGGACAACTGCTTCAAAAACCTGAAGAGAATCACAAAAAAGCCAGGGCTCAGGGTCTATGATCCAGAGAAAAGCACAAGGATTTCTGCAGATGCGTCAGTTTGGCCTGGGAGCAGTTCTTCTGCAACAGCATGATGACACATGGCAACCCGTCGCTTATGCGCCCAGAGCCTTGACAGTCGCAGAGACAAGGTATGCACAAATAGAGAAAGAACTACTGGTGAGCACATACACTTGCGAAAGGTTTCACCAGTACGTCTACAGACGACACTTAGAAGAAGAAGTAGAAGCCAACGACAAACCATTGGTGTCAGTCATGTCTAAGCCACTGAATGATTGCCACTGAATGATTGTCAAATGAGAATCCAGAGAATGTTGAACAGACTGCAAAAGTATGATGTGAAGATGATCTAAAGTTAATGTTTGTCGCCGACACTTTCGAGCACTCGACAAGAAAGTGAGCTTCGACAAACAGAAAAATACTGAGATTCAGGCCTATCACTTCCTGTGTCTTCTGAGAGAATGGAGCAGATCAAAAGAGATCGCAGCTGACCAAACAATGACGGAGTTGAAAGAAACACTGATAGGATGGCCCGCACTGAAAAACTGTCCAAGGAGAATACAGGATTACTGGATGTGCAGAGCAGAGCTCACCATTGTGGATGACAGTGTTAAGGCAACAGGATTGTCATTCCCATGACACTACGCAAATAAATGCTACAGAAATTACAAGGGCCACTTGGGTGAGGAAAAAAGCAAACGACGAGCATGAGAAGTAATGTATTGGCCAAGAATGAACCAGGAAATAAGCAAGACCTTTGCTTCATGTAAACTTTGTTTGACCTACAGGCCAAAGCAGCAAGCAGAGCCACTAACGGCTCATCCAGTATCCAACTACAAAGATGGAGTTGACCTTTGACTGCAAATTCAAAGCTTCATTGTTGTTACCGACTACTACTCAAACTACCCTGAAGCAGCAACACTGTCAACTACCTCCAGCAAAGCTGTAATCACCTACCTGAAATCAGTCTTTGCAAGATATGGGGTTGTGTCTGAACTGTACTCGGACAATGGCCCGCAGTTCTCCAGTTCTGAATTCCGATCTTTCGCTAACGACTGGGGATTCCAACACAACACCTCCAACCCCAACTACCAAAGGTCCAATGGCTTAGCAGACAGTTCAATCAAAATTGTCAAAGGTATGATGAAAAAGGCTCACAATGGAAGCGCAGCGCAGCGCTACAGAACAGACACTCACCTGCACAAATGTTGATGGGACGTCACATCAGAACCAACCTACCCATCCATGAGGACTTGCTAACACCCAAAGGTGCTCACAAAGTCAAACTCGAAGGAAAAACAGAAAGACAAAACAAAAACAGCGACATGACAAAAGTACAAGACACTTACCTGAATTGAACCCTGGAGATCATGTATGACTCCGAAAAATCACTACAGGAACCTGGATGCAGCAAGGGTGTGCAGAGAGAAGTTGCACCGCGATCCTATGAGATCCAAACGGAGCATGGATCACAATTGAGACGAAACAGAGTGGATCTAATGCTTCAGCCATTCACTCAAGGGAGTGAGGATCATCAGGAGTATACTGCTGAAGCGTCAAATGCCTTTAGCATTGGACAATTCAGTCAGAACACCCTGACTGACAATGAAGACTTATTGCGAATTGCTAAAAAAAAAGCTACACCTGGACTGAATGTTTTGTTTGTGTGAAAAGAAATTGCCACAATCGAGTATTGTTGGACAGACCATATTTAGTTGAAAAAATACATCTGAATGTTTATTGCCGCTTAAGTGATGAGAGCAATGTAAAAAAAGGATGGAAGATGTGTTGTGTTAATAACATTTAGACTACGTTACCCAGCAGGCTATTATCCAGCAGGCTATGCGGGCGGGGCAGGTGGTTGAAGAATGCCTTGCATGGCTAAACAATGAGTTTAGCTAAAGTATATGTTCATTCAAAGTAGTTAAACCTACACCCCAGTTTGTCATTATATAAAGGAAAAAACATAACTATGTATATTTGCTTAAAAGAACCTACCAATATTAACTTTTGAACCTTTCAAAGTAGATACGAAATCAACTTACACAACTTAAAATGCTTAAACGTATATCAACTAGAACTATAGAATTTGCATAAAATAACTCAACATTAACTCGAACTATTCAAGCAATATTTATTTTATGCTAATTTGAATAGTGAGCTGATAAAATGTTAGCCTGAACATGTGAAATTTCCAAATTTCACATGTTCAGGGTATTCTAACTCCACATTCTTTAACACTTCTAGCAACTGTAACTATATACATATGCAAGTATTTGCATAAAATAACTCAAACAATAACTCTTCAACCATTCAAACTAGGGACACCAAACCAACTTTCACATGTTCAACCCCATGTCACACCCTGGCCTGAACAAATTTATAACGAAAACACAAAATACAATGACCAAGGCGTGACAGAACCCCCCCCCCCCCCTCCCCTAAGGTGCGGACTCCCGGACGCACCTCACAACCATAGGGAGGGTCCGGGTGGGCGTCTGTCCATGGTGGCGGTTCCGGCTCGGGACGTGGACCCCACTCCATTAATGTTATAGTTCCTCCCCTTCGCGTCCTGGTATAATCCACCCTCGCCGCCGACCATGGCCTAATAGTCCTCACCCAGAACCCCACTGAACTGAGGGGCAGCTCGTGACTGAGGGGCAGCTCGTGACTGAGGGGCAGTTCGGGACTGAGGGGCAGCTCGGGACTGAGGGGCAGCTCGGGACTGAGGGGCAGTTCGGGACTGAGGGGAAGCCCGGGACTGAGGGGAAGCCCGGGACTGAGGGGAAGCCCAGTACTAAGAGGAAGCCCAGTACTGAGAGGAAGCCCAGTACTGAGAGGAAGCCCAGTACTGAGATGAAGCTCAGGCAGGTAGTAGGCTCCGGTAGATCCTGGCTGGCTGGCGGATCTGGAAGATTCTGGTTGACTGGCAGATCTGGAAGAGACTGGTTGACTGGCAGATCTGGAAGAATCTGGCTGACTGGCAGATCTAGAAGATCATGGCTGACTGGCAGATCTAGCTGCTCTATGCAGACTGGCATCTCTGGCTGCTCTATGCAGACTGGCATCTCTGGCTGCTCCATGCAGACTGACAGCTCTGGCTGCTTCATGCAGACTGACAGCTCTGGCTGCTCCATGCAGACTGGCGGCTCTGGCTGCATCATGCAGACTGACGGCTCTGGCTGCTCCATGCAGGCTGACAGCTCCTTGCAGACTGGCAGCTCCTTGCAGACTGGCAGCTCCTTGCAGACTGGCAGCTCCTTGCAGACTGACAGTTCTGGCTGCTTCATGCAGACTGACAGCTCTGGCTGCTTCATGCAGACTGACAGCTCTGGCTGCTCCATGCAGACTGACAGCTCTGACTGTTCCGAACAGGCAGGAGGCTCCGGCAGCGCTGTAGAGGAGGAAGGCTCTTGAAGTGCTGAACAGGCGGGAGACTCCGACAGCGCAGGAGGGAAGGAAGGCTCTGGCTGTGCTGAACAGGCGAGGCGCACTGAAGGTGTGGTGCTGGAACTGGTGATACTGGATCGAGGACATGCACAGGAAGCCTGGTGCGGGGAGCTGCTACCGGAGGACTGGTGTGTGGAGGTGGCTCTGGATAGACCGGACCGTGCAGGCGCACTGGAGCTCTTGAGCACCGAGCCTGCCCAACCTTACCTGGCTCGATGCCCACTCTAGCCCGGCCAATACGAAGGGCTGGTATGAACCTCACCGGGCTATGCACCCGCACTGGAAACACCGTGCGCTCCATAGCATAACACGGTGCCTGCCCGGTCTCTCTAGCCCCCCGGTAAGCACAAGGAGTTTGCGCAGGTCTCCAACCTGGCATAGCCATACTCCCTGTAAGCCCCCTCCCAATACATTTTTGGGGCTGACTCTCAGGCTTCCATCCGCGTCGCCGTGCTGCCTTCTCATACCAGCGCCTCTCCGCTTTTTCCCGCCTCCAGTTCTTCCTTGGGACGGCGATATTCTCCAGGCTGAGCCCAGGGTCCTTTTCCGTCTAATATCTCCTCCCAAGTCCAGAAGTCCTTTGATCGCTGCTCCTCACGATTAACAGGGAGAGTTGGCTCAGGTCTGACTCCTGACTCTGCTACTCTCTCCCTGAGCCCTCCCCCAATACATTTTTGGGGCTGACTTTCGGGTTTCTTTCTGCGCCGCCGTGTCTTTCTCTTCGACTCCATTCTCCTATAGCCCTCTTTGCACTGCTCCAGCGAATCCCAGGCGGGCTCCGGCACTCTCTCTGGGTCGACCGCCCACCTATCTATTTCATCCCACGTCGTATACTCCAAGCTTCTGCTGTCCATAACGTCCTCCCTTCGCTGCTCCTGCTGTCGCTGCCTGTAACCACGCCACTCGGTCCGTGTGTGGTGGGTGATTCTGTAACGGCGTTCTTCGTTTGTCGAAAGAGAGTCGGACCGAAATGCAGCGTGGTGTTTACTCATGTCTTTAATGAAACTAATGACGATACATGAAATAACTAAATAAATACAAAAACAACAAACAGAACGTGAAAACCTAATACAGCCTGTCTGGTGAACAACAACACAGAGACAGGAACAATCACCCACGAAATACACAGTGAAACCCAGGCTACCTAAATACGGTTCCCTATCAGAGACAAGAAGAAACACCTGACTCTGATTGAGAACCGCCTCAGGCAGCCAACCTAAGTTACACCCCTACTCAGCCGCAATCCCAATGCCTACAAAACCCCAATACGAAACACAAAATATAAACCCATGTCACACCATGGCCTGACCAAATATATAACGAAACACAAAACACTATGACCAAGGCGTGACAAAAGTGGAATTATATTTTAGACATTTTTACAAATTGACAATAAATGAAAAGCTGAAATGTCTAAGTATTCAACCCCATTCTTATGGCAAGCCTCAATAAGTTCAGGAGTAAATATTTGCTTAACATTCACATGAGTTGCATGGACTCATTCTGTGTGCAATAATAAGGTTTTAAATGATGCGTGAATGAGTACCTTAACTCTGTACCCCACACATACAATTGTCTGTAAGGTCCCGCAGTCAAGCCAGGAATTTCAAACACAGATTCAACTTCAAAGACCAGGGAGGTCTTCCAATGCCTCGCAAAGAAGGGCACCCATTTTTAGATGTGTGCACCCATTTTTTGGGAATATCCCTTTTCGCATGAAGTTATCAATTACACTTTGGATGGCATATCAATACACCCAGTCACTACAAAGATAGAGGGATCCTTCCCAACTCAGTTGCCAGAAACAAAGGAAACCACTCAGGGATCTCACCAGGAAGCCAATGGTGACTTTAAAACAGCTACAGAGTTGTGATAAGAGAACTGAGGATAGATCAACAACATCATTTACAACTTTGACCTAGCCAAGATAAAGCAAAGCAGTGAGACACAGAGTTAAACATGGAAAAAACAAACATAGTCAATAATACAATAGAAAAAGTATATATACAGTGTATGCAAATGAGGTAGGATAAGGGAGTTTAGGCAATAAATAGGCCATAGTGGCAAAATAATTACAATACAGCAATTAAACACTGGTGTGATAGTGCAGAAGATGAGTGTGCAAGTAACGACAATGGGGTGCAAAGGAGCAAAAAATAACTAACAGTATGGGGATGAGGTAGTTGGATGGTGTTATGTTCGTCATAACGAGGAGACCAAGGCGCAGCGTGATAAGAATATATACTTATATTAATGAAGAATAAACACTGAACAAACTATACAAAACGACCGTGCCGCTATGATACACAAATATTGACAGGCAACTACACATAGACAATAACCCACAAAACCAAAATGGAAAATGGCAACCTAAATAGGATCCCCAATCAGAGACAATGATAAACAGCTGTCTCTGATTGGGAACCCATTCAGGCCACCATGGACCTACATAAACCTTGAACAGGCCAGTAAGGGGTTGCAACAATGGTGGCGGATCATTTTAGAAAGAAAGGGTCCAGATCGTCTAGCCAGGCTGATTGGTAGGGGTCCAGATTTTGCAGCTCTTTCAGAACCTCAGCTATCTGGGTTTGGGTGAAGGAGAAATGGGGAGGCTTGGGCAAGTTGCTGTGGGGGGTGCAGGGCTGATGACTTATCGAACACCGTTTGGGTCTTTGCGTGTCAAAAAAGATACACATCAAATAACACTATTTAACGCGTCAAATAACAATATGTAAACTATATGCAAATGTTGGCCAATCACTATATGAAAATCATTCATCATCACCAACAAACGACATGTCAAACCTTGAAAACATGAGAGACCGCTTTTTAAAGTTTTGCCAGCCAAGTGCAACCACCTTTACAACCATCGGGTGGTTCAGAAGTGGAATTAATTCTGGTAGGTTAGGTAATACCTGGCAAAAGTCAACATTAACCGGCACAACTACCTAGTAACGTTAGCTTGCTAATGATTGCAACAGCTACCGTGGGATGCGCGAGTATGGGTGGTGTCGAATATGCTGAGTGTCATTATTGAAACTTTTATAACGTTTGCCCTTGTCAGATTTCAATCGTCTAGGAGATGGAATAATGCTGGAGTCCAAAGGTGGCAAACCGGGAGAAGCAGGTTGATACCTATGAGTGTTTGCCTGATCGCTGACCCTACCATCCGGCAGCTGAACAGGATAGGTATATTTTCCCTATATCCATGTAGTACATGAGGACACAGTGCAATGTACAGTGCTTGCATTGTAAGTAAGGTAGGTGAATCTATCTTGTGATTTAACATAGATTGATTGTAGGTTATTTTACTAATTTAAAGATCATGGACTATTTCCCTGTTTTATATTAGGATACTTTTTATTAGATTTAAATCATGTTTCCATATCTCAGTATCTTTAAAGTGAGGCAAATCAAAGTGCCCTATGGTCAGGATAGCAGCTTCTTGGAGGTTTTGGGGGAAACATTCCCCCAGATGAATCCAAATCTAGAGGCCTTTAAGACAGACAGGAGGAGGCTTGTTCCCCTACAAAAAAAGGACTGTTGTCAAGACAATGGAGGACAGAGATGGTGTGGTTGAATTGGTGGCTCAACAATTTGTCCAAGGGAGCATGCAGGTGGCCTTGGAGCAGTAAGTCAACTCTGTCATAAATCTGTGAAGTACTTGTCATTACCTCCTCTAACATAAGTATTTTTAATCAGTCCACCCCCCCTAAATCAATACACATCACTATAATGTCCTTAACACTTATTTTAAATATAAATACTGTCTCTAAACCATAACAGGTTCAAATATCGTCTCAACTCTCTTGGACTGCTCGAAGCATTAGGGAACCACCCAGACAGCTTCCGAGCACTTTTTGTGGACTCCATAAAGCCTCCCACTGCCAAGGACCTGCAGGACCTGTTTAAAGTAACCTATTCCATACCTGGCGGCAACCGGCGGTGTTTGGAGAACGAGACCATCTGCCACTGGTTCAACTGGCTGGCTGAGGTGCAAGGTAAAATAGTAAATTGTTCAAGTTTATCGGTAACTGCATATTATTACATTTTGTGATTTAAATGTGGATTTTAAATGTTTTACTGTGTACTCCTCAGATGGAGAATGTCCTCCTCTAACAGTGGCGATGGTGGTGGAGTTTGCTACTGGGGCAACGGTGGTGCCACCCCCTTGGGTTTGAGGACAACCCGACCATCGAATTCCTCCATACAGCGTGAGGACGTCTCGCTGGGTAGCAGAAGAAAACGTACCCAGAGGCAAACACGTGTGCTGTGACACTAAGGCTTTCTCTTCATAGCACCTACAATGCCTTTAGGGAATTCATGACCTATGGTATTGTGAATTCTCCACATTTCGGTGTTGCATAAAAACATTTTTAAAGTACATAATTGCATCTAGTAGCACTAAACTACAGTAGCAATTAAGTGTTTGAAAATGTAACTGCACATCAACATTTAATCTACTTACATCTGCATTGTTTGTACAATTCATTCGGGAACATATTCAGACCCCTGGACTTTTTCCACATTTTATTACGTTACAGCCTTATTCAAAAAATGGATACAATAATGTTCCCCCCTCAATCTACACACAATACCCCATAATGACAACGCAAAAACAGGTTAACATTTTTGCAAATGTATAAAAAAAAAAGGAAATATTACATTTATGACCTTTTACTCAGTACTTTGCCATTACACCATTGAGTCTTCTTGGGTATGACACTAGATTTTAATTTATTTAATACATTTTAGAGTAAGGCTCTAATGTAACAAAATGTGGAAAAATTCAAGGGGTCTGAATACTTACCAAATGCACTGTATTTCCATATTGGCTGTTATTGTTCACTTAATGATCAGTCAAATTTAAATATACAATCCATATGGCTTGTCTTGGTGTTAAGGTTTACTTTTGTTAGAAACACTTTACTGACACTTCACTAATAACCAATATCCTTTGCTGATATTGACTGAAGTACTGCTGCCATATTGCAGCCAACTCATCCAAATCTGATAATTTGATGTTCTGAGATAGCAAAAGCTCAGGTTGCCCAGCGCGGCGGTGATACAATCTTCGGCAAAATCATTCGCAAGGAGATTCCTGCAAAAATATTCTTTGAAGATAGGGAACGTGAGCTGGGATTAGACCGTCGTGAGACAGGCTACTTATTTCTATTGCAACAACACATCATCAGTAGGGTAAAACTAACCTGTCTCACGACGGTCTAAACCCAGCTCACGTTCCCTATTAGTGGGTGAACAATCCAACGCTTGGTGAATTCTGCTTCACAATGATAGGAAGAGCCGACATCGAAGGATTTGACATGCTCAAAAATCCTGCAGAAATGCAAAATTGACTGGCCTGATGAACTCTGGATGGCCGGGCAGTGATAGTTGTTCATTTCCATCACTCGTTGTGTTGATTTCATCATGTCCATTTGGTGATGTTTTTTTCACTATAGAATCATATTGCAAATGCACGTGCATTTGCAATATGTTTCAATGGGCATTTACCATCATGAATTTGGCATGCTCAAAAATCCCGCAGAAATGCTAAATTGACTGGCCAGATGAACTTGGGATGGCCGGGCATTGATAGTGGGTCTTCTCCATCGCTTGTTGTGTTGATTTCATTATGTCTATTTGTTTATGTTTTCTCACTTTTGCAAAGTCACTGTGCATTTGTAATATGGTTCAATGGGCATGTACCATAATGATTTTGTCATGCTATAAAAATCCTGCAGGAATGCGAAATTGACTGGCCAGATGAACTCGGGAAGGCTGGGCAGTGATTCTGGTTCATCTCAATCGTTCGTTAGGGTTGATTTCAGAATGTCACTTTGGTAATGGTACCTCACTGTTTAAACATATTGCAAATGGACAAGAGTCACCAGCAAGTCACCGTCCATCAGTCAATTAGATATCATTCTGACACCAAACTGATAGAAACTGACACCAAACCCACTTTTTCCAACTCGTTTAGTAGCCAACTATCACATACTTCAGGGCTGGCCCAAAATTCACAACGCCTTCGGTTCAAACCATTAAAAAAACATAAAACATGTAGTTACGTTCTAGCTGCGGGTCCATTTCTTATGTTATGTGTAGGCCTAGCTGAGGCAACCTTGAATCCCAAGTTTCGGCTCGATCGGTCATTTGGTGTCCGAGCAAATTGGTGCTGAAAATCCACTTTTTTCCATGACTTGCTACGGGGTCCTTGAATGAGCTATCGGACAGAAACGTTGGGGTCTGTCTATATGGGCCGAGATGGTCGCAATGCACCTAGTCTTGCGACTCTGGGGCATTTCTAAATGTCGTAATTTTCGTGATGCAAAAATGAATTGAAGCCATTGCAAATGTACGAGGCTGTTTCTCGGTCCGAGAACCTTCTAGAGCCACGTAACCCACCACGCACCATCGACCTGAGGTCTAGAACAGGTTTCTAAAGTTTCGGAACTCTAGGTCTGACGGTTCTTTTTTAGCTCGAACAAAGCTAACTATTACAGGCAGTGTATGTCTCTACGCACCCCAATATGTCCCTCCTTACAAGTTGTGTGTGTGTGTGATTTAGTTTTCCTTTGAAATTTTAAGGGAAAAATGACTGATTTACAGTTCATGGGGGTTGCCTAATCACACATGTGAAGTTTTGGACAGATCTGACTTTTTTAACCCCTCGAAACAGCTCCTGAGACATCAATTATGGCACTTCCGGTTGGCACAGGAAGTTATAAGTCAACACATATCCTCATTGGGGTATGCTTTTACAGAATCCTGAGTTTTAAGTCTTTACGATAAGAATTGACTGATTTACACAGGGTTGAATGCACTATGTCTATCAAACTGCAGGCAGGGTATGGATATACACTTTTAGGGTGATTTTAACCACTTCCGGTTGGTCCAGGAAGCTTAGAATCAACACAGGTAGACCTCATACCGGCCTGATGGACTGTTACCAAAGACAGATTCATACGGCATTCATAACCCATATAGGCTTCAGGTTGAATTTAGGGGTGCAAGCAATGTATTCCTATGGGGAGAGAAGTCAATGCAAACTCCTTGAAGTAAACACCTTCTTTTAACTATTAAGGGTTAATGCCACACGGTAAAGGTTAGGCTTGCACGGATCGGGAGGACCTTAGGAACGTACCTGAGGTCAAGTTGTGCTTCTCACCCTAACGGTTCTCTCACTGTCACCCAAAAGCAAATGACGTTGTGGGGCAGGCTTCATTTTGGGCCTACATTTCTAATGGTTGCTGTGCTTAGACCGAGCGAGCTCCGGTCAAGCGGGGCATTTAGTTGAACTCGGCACGGCCTAGAGAATATGGAAATGCCATTGTAGGCTTTGTGTGTCTTTAAGCACCGCACTTTGTCACTCCATCCTTGCTGTGTGTGTGTTTCTGCGTGGGTGTGTGTGAGAGCTTTTCTTTGACATCTGTTGGGAGAAATGACTGACTTACAGTTTATGGGGGTTGCCTAATCACACATATGCAGTTTTGAAAATATCTGTCCTTTTTAACCCTTGGAAACTGCCACTGTGACACCATTTAAGGCACTTCCGGTTGGCACAGGAAGCTATAAATAAACTCATATCCTGATTGGGGTATGCCTTTACAGAATCCTGAGTTTTAAGTCTTTTCGTTAAGAACTGAGTTATTTACGGAGGGTTTAGTGAGTGTGTGTTATTTCAGAAAATCATAGAAAATCACAGAAATTTCGCAGAGCTCCGCAGCACACTTTAAAAAGATTCGTATGAACACCCTGCAACTGGATCTGTAACCGTTGAAAAAAAAAACACCTATCTTTGAACATCACCAATCTGTCATTGTACGATTTCTCTTAAATGACAATAGATAAATGGCTGGTTCTTTTTTTATTGACACCGGAGGCTCCTTGACTTAGACGTGAAGTGGAAAAATAATTTCTCTATTTTCATTTTGGACCTTTAATCCCAGAAAAATGGCCATAACTCAAAAACCGTTGAGGCCTAGACGCCATCTTGTTCAGGGCCAACTGCCCATTATGCCAAACCTACTCTCACCAAGTTTCGGCTTCAAAATATTTTCCGTTTTCGAAATAAGACCCCGTCGTGATTTGTGATGTTTTGTCCAATAGCAATATGATTGCTTATGCCCTCTTGTGGGATTTTCCGGGACAGCGGAAAAATGACCAAAATTTGATTATTTTATAAAAACGGAAACCGAATGTCCGACAAAGTTCATTTGATGACTTCCCGGTAGGCCCGACGCCGTCCGCAAATTTTACAAATGTTTTCGGACATCTAGTAAGGGACGTACATTTGCAATATGGACTTTCTCACTAACCATACAGCAAATGCCGAAATGTTCCCTTAAGGTATTTTAATGATGATTTTTGTTACACTTTCTTCTGTGGACGAAGGATTGGACCAAAGCGCAGCGTGGTTAGAGTTAAAACATGTTTAATAAAGACCATAAAACGTGAACACTTCAAAATAACAAAACAAATGTGAAAACCAAAACAGTCCTATCTGGTGCATAGACACAAAGACAGACGACAACCACCCACAAAGTACCCACAGAATATGGCTGTCTAAATATGGTTCCCAATCAGAGACAACGATAGACAGCTGCCTCTAATTGAGAACCAATCTAGGCAACCATAGACATACAAACTACCTAGAAAGGCAACAGCCCCATAAACATACAAAACCCCTGGACAAGACAAAACACATACATCACCCATGTCACACCCTGACCTAACCAAAATAACAAGGAAAACAAAGAACACTAAGGTCAGGGTGTGACAGTCCCCCACCCTCCCCCCAAAGGTGCGGACTCCCGGCCGCACACCTAAACCCATAGGGGAGGATCTGGGTGGGCGTCTGTCCACGGTGGCGGCTCGGCGCGGGACGTGGACCCCACTCCACCATAGTCTTAGTCCGTTTTTGTGGCCTCCTAGGAACGGCGACCCAGGACTGGCGGGCCCCACTGGACTAAACAAACTCCTCCGGACTGAGGTGCAGCTCAGAGAACACTAAGGTCAGGGTGTGACACTTTTAATGTTCTCTGCTTCAGTGCTATATTTTGTAACAAAATACGCTCTCTCTGATGTGTCACGAGGCACTCCCCTTCGCAACAAATTCTCTCTGTCAAGTAATCCAGCCCTTATACCTGTATCTTTCAGGACCTGAACGCTGTAGCCTCGATTCAAGAAGCGATTCTCCAATTCAGCAGATTTGACACTTTAGTCTGTTTCCTGATCGCTCTTTGGAATTGGCCATATGGAATATTCTCTTTCAGCCTTTTGGGGTGAAAGCTGTCTGCCCTCAGAATGGCATTCCCATCTGTAGGCTTCCTAAAGATTGATGTGTGCAAACAACCTTTGTCATTTTTACTAATGTCGAGGTCCAAAAAAATGAATGTTATCCTTGCTGTACTCCATAGTTAGTTTGATGTTAGCGTTAATGTTGTTAAGGTATTGGTGGAAGGAAATAAACAGGCAAATATCATCAATATAGCATCCCCACCATATAATCCGGTCAAAGAAATGGTTATTAGAAGGATCTAAAATGAAGTCATTTTCCCATTTACCCAAGTACAAACCAACGTAGGAAGGGCTAGCAAGCTCCCATGGCACACCCTTTGATCTGTTTAAAGATACGGTCCTGAAAGATAAAGATGTTATGATTAGGAGTCCATTCAGTCCGTGAGACAATGAATTATGTAGGAGGCATCTCAGTCTCAGGACGGGTACTCAAGAAATGGTGCATAGCTGCCAAACCTTGTTCATGCTCAATGTTGGTGTATAGAGACTCCACATCCATGGTGACTAAAAAGTAAGCTGTACCTATATTGTTCAATTCCTTAATTTTGTTCAACATATCTGTGGTATCTTGAAGATAGGCTGGGAGTGATGTCAGAAAATGCTTAATAAAGAAATCAATGTACTTAGAGATGGGTTCTGTCAGACTTTCATTACCAATAATGACTGGTCTGCCTGGGGGATTTTCAGTGGATTTTTGTGGATTTTTGCAAGAAGGTAAAAAGAAGCCATACGGGGACTTGCCATTGAAAATAAATTTGAACTCATTGTCTGAAGTGTAGTCATTCTCCTTAGCTTCTGTGTGGATCCCTTTCCATTCAATTTCTAGGTTGTCTGTAGGGTTGAAGGTAACTCAATTCATCATTGTCTAATTGACGGTAGGCTTCTGTCACATATTTTTATTTACTCCACACTAGTGTAAACAAACAGTGTAGCTATTCCCTCCGCAAGGCAATTAAACAAGCTAAGCGTCAGTATAGAGACAAAATAGAGTTGCAATTCAACGGCTCAGACACAAGAGGTATGTGGCAGGGTCTACAGTCAATAACGGATTACAAAAAGAAAATCAGCCCGTTGCGGACCAGGAAGTCCCAGACAGACTAAATAACTTCTTTGCTCACTTTGAGGACAATACAGTGCCACTGACATGGCCCACTACCAAAACCTGCGTGCTCTCCTTCACTGCATCCGACGTGAATAAAACATTTAAACGTGTTAACCCTCGCAAGGCTGCAGGCCCAGACGGGTAGTAAGTTTTATGTTCCTTGGCGTACACATCACGGACCAACTGAATTGGTCCACCCACAAAGACAGCGTTGTGAAGAAGGTGCAGCAGTGTCTCTTCAAACTCAGGAGGCTGAATAAATTTGGCTTGTCACCACAAGCACTCACAAACCTTTACAGATGCACAATCGAGAGCATCCTGTTGGGCTGAATCGCCGCCTGGTACGGCAACTGCTCCGCCCACAACCGTAAGGCTCTCCAGAGGGTAGTGAGGTCTGCACAACCACCGAGCCACTGCCTGTTCACCCCGCTATCATCCAGAAGGCGAGGTCAGTACAGGTGCATCAAAGCAGGGACCGAGAGACTGAAAAACAGCTTCTATCTCAAGGCCATCAGACTGTTAAACAGCCACCACTAACATTGTTTGGCTGCTGTCAACATACTGACTCAACTCCAGCCACTTTAATAATGGAAATTGATGTAAAAAAAAATTAAACAATGCCACTTAAAATAATGTTCACATACCCTACATTGCTCATCTCATATGTATATACTGTACTCTATACCATCTACTGCATCTTGCCATCTTTATGTAATACATGTATCACTAGCCACTTTAAACTATGCCACTTTTATGTTTACATACCCTACATTATTCATCTCATATGAATATGTATATACTGTACTCTATATCATCTACTGCATCCTTATGTAATACATGTATCACTAGCCACTAACTATGCCACTTTGTTTACATACTCATCTCATATGTATATACTGTACTCGATACCATCTACTGCATCTTGCCTATGCCGTTCTGTACCATCACTCATTCATATATCTTTATGTACATATTCTTTATCCCTTTACACTTGTGTGTATAAGGTAGTAGTTGTGGAATTTTTAGGTTAGATTACTCGTTGGTTATTACTTCATTGTCGGAACTAGAAGCACAAGCATTTCGCTACACTCGCAATAACATCTGCTAACCATGTGTATGTGACAAATAAAATGTGATTTGATTTGATTCGTAGCATACGTATCGGTGAATCGTTGTGACATATGAAATACGAGTGAGAGTGTATGAAGGTGTTAAATTATTATGTGAAGTGGAGTCATATTCAGGTCCTGATTGGTAAAGATGCTTATTTGATGTATCAAATGGTGTTATTTGACGTGTCAAATAGTGTTATTTGATGTGTGTCTTTTTGTCACCCAAAGACCCAAACGGCGTTCTATAGTTGACCAGGGTAGGGGTAGCCAGGTGGAAAGCATGGCCAGTCGTATAACAATGCTTATTGAAATTCTCAATTATCGTGGATTTATCGGTGGTGTTTCCTAGCCTCAGTGTAGTGGGCAGCTGGGAGAAGGTGCTCTTAATCTCCATGTACTTTTTGGAGTTTGTGCTACAGGATGCAAATCTCTGTTTGAAAAAGCTAGCCTTTGCTTTCCTACCTGCCTGTGGAAGTGTGGAAGAGGTGAAAAAAATATTCTTGTTTACTAACAATGACAAGACACCGGAGTCTGACATCTTGGATGGAAAATTACTGAGGATAACAGTGGACAATATTGCCATTCGTATTTGTCATATCTTCAATTTAAGCCTACTAGAAAATGTGTGCCCTCAGGCCTGGAGGGAAGCAAAAGTAATTCCATTGCAGACTGCATTGTATAAACCATTGGTTATGTGAAACATTATTGACTGCAAAGTCGGGGATCAGATTGCTAAAACATGCAATGTGGTTAGTTGATTTGTTCAACACCTACCCAAGATCTGGCAGCAATAAAAAAAAAGGTGATCCATCCCCTTACTGACCTGCTAAGAAACCAGCTAGGAAAGGAGGAAAGGGAACTATCAATGAAAATGAGGAAAGCTAAGAAGGAAATAGAGATGTCCCATGTAGGGATTCAACACAGCCAGTAGATGGCAATAGTACTGGTCTAAAGCAACTGTCAAACGTTCAACGGAGGGAGGGCTGAGTATCTTCTGGTTTTTGCTCCACCTGTACTTGATTGATGATTTAAGGTCACAAATTATTAAGGAACTCCCCTCACCTGTTTGTCAAGGTCTTAATTGAAAGTAAAACAAAAACCTGCAGACACTGCCCTCCGTGGAACGAGTTTGACATAAAATATGTAAGGAAATGAGGAAAGGAAAGATAGCTAGGAAAGGAAATTAGATACGTGAGATAGGAAACCAGAAAAGGAAGCCAGGAAAGGAAGGATTAGGAAATGAAAGGATGAAAAGGAGATATGAAGCAAGGAAAGGAAAGGAGGAAAGGGATTTAGGAAAGCAGGGAAATAAAGTATGTAAGGAAAGGAGGAAAGGAAAGATAGCTAGGAAAGGAAATTAGATATGTGAGATAGGAAACCAGAAAAGGAAGCCAGGAAAGGAAGGATTAGCAAATGAAAGGATGAAAAGGAGATATTAAGCAAGGAAAGGAAAGGAGGAAAGGAGAAAGGGAAGCCAGACACATTAGGCATTTATTTGTTTTTACATTTAGCATGTTTTCTTACCTCTTTAATAATCATATTTGGTCATCCACAAAAACAGGAACATCTACGTGAAAACAGACATAACAGCCAGCATCTCTCTCTATTGAATACTACTGGCTGCAATATAATTATTTGAATAGTATGAGGCATCAGATTATGGAAATAGCAGTGTAAATGAGAACTCCATGTATCCAATAGTTCCTCCCTCCCAAGGGAATTATTTACTCCTTTTTGTGTCAGTCATTATGACCGCTATCAGCCTCCTATGCAAATATGATGACGGTGACTCTGTTTCCAGACGTCATAGATGGGTCCAGTCTAGTACTCAGAATGTACTTCCTCCACATTTCATATTCACCTCCAGCATCTCTTTTGGTTCTTCATTTCATCCCTGTGGGCGAAACTGCATATAACCCAGAGGAACTTTCTAAATGTCAAAGCATATCAGACTGCCTCGGTTTTACCTTAACAAAAAGGGGAATTCCCCCGTCATTTACTTCACTTCCCTTTCTCTAAAATCTGGAGTTATCATTCAGTGAACGTGAATAGATTTCTGGAAATCCCCTTCCTTCCCCAAAGTCATGTTTCACACAGCTGTTCATATCTTGCGTGTAGATATTATACCCAGGTATGACAGAGTCATTTTCCTGACATTTACCTGACAAGTTGTAGGAGGCAAATTCTCTAGGGTAATACAGTTGACCGTATCCATTCATGACGAGTATTTGTAATATTGTAATCTTGTTATAATTCTACACATTAGAACAACATTCAGTTGCATAGCATTTAGACAATTCTGAGAACTGTTGTTGGTAAATAAAGTAAATAATGTAAAAAATGTCTGTCTCTGTTATATCTCATTCATTTGTTGGCCCAAACAAATCTTACATATTGTAGGCAACTGTAGCCTACTCAAAATTATAAATGTCATTTTATAATGCCATTTACAGTGCCTTCAGAAAGTTATCATACCCTTTGACTTGTTCTACACTTATTTTGTTGTGTTACAGTCATTTACATATGCATTCACACCACTGAGTCAATACCTTGTAGAAGCACCTTTGGTGTTTTTTTTTTTATTCACCTTTGATTAACCAGGTAGGCTAATTGAGAACAAGTTCTCATTTGCAACTGCGACCTGGCCAAGATAAAACAAAGCAGTTCGACACATACAACAACAGAGTTACACATTAAATAAACAAACATACAGTCAATAATACAGTTGAAAAAGTCTATAACCAGTATGTGCAAATAAAGTAGGATAAGAGAGGTAAGGCAATAAGTAGGCCATGGTGGCGAAGTAATTACAATATAGCAATTAAACACTGGAATGGTAGATGTGCAGAATATATATATATATATATATATATATATATATATATATATATATATATATATATATATATACTGTATATATATAGTGGGGAGAACAAGTATTTGATACACTGCCGATTTTGCAGGTTTTCCTACTTACAAAGCATGTAGAGGTCTGTAATTTTTATCATAGGTACACTTCAACTGTGAGAGACGGAATCTAAAACAAAAATCCAGAAAATCACTTTATATATATATATATATATATATATATATATATATATATATATATATATATATATATGACTGTCCAAGTGGAGATACTGGGGTGCAAACGAGCAAGATAAATAAATAAAAACAGTAAGGGGATGAGGTTGTTGGATGGGCTATTTACAGATGGGCTATGTACAGGTGCAGTGATCTGTGAGCTGCTCTGACAGCTGGTGCTTAAAGCTAGTGAGGGAGATATGAGTCTCCAGCTTCAGTGGTTTTGCAGTTTGTTCCAGTCATTGGCAGCAGAGAACTGGAAGGAAATGCGGGCAAAAGAAGAATTGGCTTTGGGGGTGACCAGTGAGATATATCTGCTGGAGCGCGTGCTACAGGAGGGTATTGGAGGCTATTTTGTAAATGACATCGCCAAAGTTGAGGATCGGTAGGATGGTCAGTTTTACAAGGATATGTTTGGCAGCATGAGTGAAGGATGCTTTGTTGCGAAATAGGAAGCCGATTCTAGATTTAATTTTGGATTGGAGATGCTTAATGTGAGTCTGGAAGGAGAGTTTACAGTCTAACCATTCACCTAGGTATTTGTAGTTGTCCACAAGTCAGAACCGTAGTGATGCTGGACGGGCGGCAGGTGTAGGCAGCGATCGGTTGAAGAGCATGCGTTTAGTTTTACTTGCACTTAAGAGCAGTTGGAAACCACGGAATGAGAGTTTTATGGCATTGAAGATCATCTGGAGGTTAGTTAAAACACAGTGTCCAAAGAAGGGCCAGAGGTATACAGAATGGTGTCGTCTGCGTAGAGTTGGATCAGAGAATCACCAGTAGCAAGAGCGACATCATTGACGTATACAGAGAAGAGAGTCGGCCTGAGAATTGAACCCTGTGGCACCCCCATAGACACTGCTAGAGGTCCAGACAACAGGCCCGCCGATTTGACACACTGAACTCTATCAGAGAAGTAGTTGGTGAACCAGGCGAGGCAATCATTTGAGAAACCAAGGCTGTTGAGTCTGCCGATAAAAAATGTGGTGATTGACACAGTCGAAAGCCTTGGACAAGTCGATGAATAGGGCTGCACAGTAATGCCTCTTATCGATTGCGGTTATGATATCGTTATATCGCGGGTGAGCTGTGAGTATTTGCCCGTCTAGATTATACAATATTTACCAACTATAATTTTTTTTAATTCTTCAAACTCTGTCAAGTTGATTGTTGATCATTGCTATACAGACGTTTTCAAGTATTGCCATAGATTTTCAACCCAATTTAAGTCAAACTATAACTAGGCCACTCAAGAACATTCAATGTCGTCTTGGTATGCAATTCCAGTGTAGATTTGGCCTTGTGTTTTAGGTTATCATCCTGCTTAAATGTGAATTCATCTCCAGTGTCTATTGGAAAGCACACTTTTCCTCTTGGAATTTGCCTGTGCATAGCTGTATTCGGTTTCTTTTAATCCTGAAAAACTCCCTAGTCCTTGCCGAAAAAAAGCATACCCATAACATGATGCATCCACCACAATGCTTGGACATATGAAGAGTGGTAGTCAGTGATGTGTTGTGTTGGATTTGCCCCAAACTTAACGCTTTTTATTCAGGGCAAAAAGTTGTAAAAATTGCCACAATTTTTGCAGTACTAATTAAGAGCCTTGTTGCAAATAGGATGCATATTTTGGAGAGAGAAAAATTTTTGTACAGGCTTCCTTCTTTTCACTCTGTCATTTGGGTTAGTATTAGTATTGTGGAGTAACTACAATGTTGTTGCTCCATCCTTTTCTTACATCACAACCATTAAACTGCTTCCTACCTCTCCAGCAACTGAATTGACGCCTGTATCTTTGTAGTAAGTGGGTGTATTGATACACCATACAAAGCTTAATTAATAATTACACCATGTTCATAGGGATATAATGTATATAATATAATGTTTACATACCCTACATTACTCATCTCATATGTATATGTATATACTGTACTCTATATCATTTATGTAATACATGTATCACTAGCCACTTTAAACTATGCCACTTTGTTTACATACCCTACATTACTCATCTCATATGTATATACTGTACTCGATACCATCTACTGCATCTTGCCTATGCCGTTCTGTACCATCACTCATTCATATATCTTCATGTACATATTCTTTATCCCTTTACACTTGTGTGTATAAGGTAGTAGTTGTGGAATTGTTAGTTTAGATTACTCGTTGGTTATTACTGCATTGTCGGAGCTAGAAGCACAAGCATTTCGCTACACTCGCATTAACATCTGATAACCATGTGTATGTGACAAATAAATTTGATTTGATATTCAGCGTCTGCAACTCATTTGTCCTATTTGTAAAGCACATTTTTTTGCTCCTAAACTTATTTAGGCTTACCATAACAAAGTAGTTGAATATTTATTAATATTTATTTTATTTTTCAGTGTTTTAAAACCATGTGACCTGATTCGGAAAAACTGGTCCCATCATGGCCCTTATAAAACCTTTTTACAACTGATTCATCACTGTCATATCTTATAGGGTCCGGAGTTTTCCTGGTTAGGTTAACAGATAAGGAAAAACTTCAGACCCCAGGGGGTAAAATGTGCCCCACCGCTCTGGGATTTATGGTGCCACCAGTCTGCTTGCAGTTGTCAGTTATCGTCAGGTATGTGAATGATCAAGGCATTATTCAGGAATGTTTCTTGGGCTATTTTTGATGTGTCAAGTGGGCAAGATGTGAACTCTGTGTTTAACTTCACGGAGAAACAAGTTCAAATCTACGATGGCGCAGCTGTAATGGAATGCATCTGCTATTTGTATTCCCAGATAAGTCCCCTCCTGTTCCCTGGTTAAGAGGTGATGACCAGTCCAATCTACTACCATTGTCAACTCTGTCATGACATGAACTGAAGCCATGTCTCATGTGCCCACTCATCCACTGGCACATTGAATGTTTCCTCTACAAGCACCTCACCCTATCAATTTTCTCTCATTACTCTATGTATAGTCAATCACATACACAAACACAATTACGTTATTACACATCAATGATTTTACTCCTTGCTTGGACTAGCTCATTCTTAAGCTCTTTGGTCAAACTGTGTAGTGTGTTGTGTTATTGTTTTTTGTCACAGACAAATCCTGTCCTGCACTGATGTCAAGCCTCTGAACACCTCAACTCATGCCTCATACCCTCATTCAATCACTGCTGTGATCCCTTCCAAACAATGTGTAAGTGGCCCTCTCATTCCAATTCCACATAATATTGTACTATAAATATCTTTATTAAATGGTTAAAATAATTACTCTTTTGACGATTTTTGAAACACACTTTGACATCTCTGTGTGTTCAACGTCTATACCGTGGGTCTCCCAACCTCCTCAATTGCTCAAGTCACCAGCCTCCACGTGTAGAGACTCATGGGGGAGAGTGGGGTTGAGCCAATGGTTTAGTTAAGCCACTCCTTGTTTCTAGGAAACCATTCACAAAATGAATCATGTGACCAAATATTTAAGAAGTGGTGGCAGGTCGTAGTGATCCACAGGTTATATCCGCGTGCGGGTGGTTTAGGGTCATTAAACATTGTTTGGATATCGCGCCGGTAGGTGGCAGGTGGATTGAATAAAGATAAAACCAATAGGCCTACCTTAACTAAATCCATAAATGGATCATTCTTGTGCAATTTACAGTGCATTCAGAAAGTATTCAGACCCCTTGACTTTTTCAAGATTTTGATACGTTACAGCCATATTCCAAAATGAATTAAATTGTTC
Organism: Oncorhynchus gorbuscha; assembly: GCF_021184085.1. Taxonomy (NCBI): domain Eukaryota; kingdom Metazoa; phylum Chordata; class Actinopteri; order Salmoniformes; family Salmonidae; genus Oncorhynchus; species Oncorhynchus gorbuscha. The sequence continues at coordinate 36,104,361 of NC_060193.1, read as the reverse complement.
CCCCCATCAATCTGCATACAATACCCCATAATGACAAAGTAAAAAAAAAATTTTTTGCAAATGTATTAAAAATTAAAAACTGAAATATCACATTTACATAAGTAATTAGACCCTTTACTCAGAACTTTGTTCAAGCACCTATGGCAGCGAGTTGAGTCTTTTTGGGTATGGCACTACAAGCTTGGCACACCTGTATTTCGTGATTTTCTCCAATTCTTCTCTGCAGATTCTCTCAAGCTCTGTCAGGTTGGGTGGGGAGCATCGCTGCATAGCAATTTTCAGGTCTCAATCGGGTTCAAGTCCGGACTCAGGCTGGGCCACTGGGCCACTGGACTATCAGAGACTTGTCCAGAAGCCACTCCTGCGTTGTCTTGGCTGTGTGCTTAGGGTCATTGTCCTGTTGGAAGGTGAACCTTCGCCACAGTCTGAGGTCCTGAGCACTCTGGAGTAGATTTTCATCAAGGATCTCTCTGTACTTTGTTCCGTTCATCTTTCCCCTCGATCCTGAATAGTCTCCCAGTCCCTGCTGCTGAAAAGCATCCCCACAGCATGATGCTGCCACCACCATATTTCACCATAGGGATGGTGCCAGGTTATTCAGGCCAAAGAGATCAATATTGTTTTCATCAAACCAGAGAATCTTGTTTCTCATGGTCTGGGAGTCTTTAGGTGCCTTTTGGCAAACTGCAAGCTTGCTGTCATGTGCCTTTTACTGTGTAGTGGCTTCCGTCGAGCCACTCTTCCATGAAGGTCCTGATTGATGGAGTGCTGCAGAGTGTTATCCTTCTGGAAGGTTCTCCCTTCTCCACAGAGGAACTCTGGAGCTTTTGTCAGAGTGACCATCGGGTTCTTGGTCACATCCCTGACCAAAACCCATCTCCCCCGGTTGCTCAGTTTGGCCGGGCGGCCAGCTCTAGGAAGAGACTTGGTGGTTCCAAATTTCTTCCATTTAAGAATGATGGAGGCCACTGTGTTCTTGGGGACCTTCAATTCTGCAGAATATTTTTGGTACCCTTCCCCAGATCTGTGTCTTGACACCGTCCTGTCTCAGAGCTCTGCAGACAATTCTTTCGACCTCATGGCTTGGTTTTTGCTCTGACATGCACTGTCAACTGTGGGACCGTATATAGACAGGTGCGTGCCTTTACAAATCCTGTTCAATCAATTGAATTTACCACAGCAACTGAGCTCAATTTCGAGTCTCATATCAAAGGGTCTGAATACTAAATTTAAATAAATAAGGTATTTTTGTTTTTATTTTTAATACATTTGCGAAAAAGTCTAAAAACCTGATTTCACTTTGTCATTATAGGGTATTGTGTGTAGATTGATGATTTAATATTTTTTTTCATCCATTTTAGAATAAGGGTGTAACATAACCAAATGTGGAAAAATAATTGGATTCTGAATACATTCCAAATGCATTGTATATCTATTGGCTACATTGATTAGATTTATTTAGAATTATTAGGATCCCCATTAGCAAACGTTTGTTTTTTCATTCTTTTAGGCTCTATTTAGTGTGTAAACCTAAACTTTAGGGCCTAACTGTAGGTGAATCAAATAGCCTACTTGCCAATCACCAAATATTTTTGGGAAGGGGCAGACAAAATTAACGTCCACATTGGCAAAAAGGACAATGTGTCACACCCTGATCTGTTTCACCTGTCTTTTCGCTTGTCCGCTCCCCCCTCCAGGTGTTGCCCATTATCCCTGGTGCATTTAGTTTGTTTGTTTCCAGTTTGTCTTGAAAGGTCTTACCAGCATACTTTCCCGTCTTTCTCAAGTTTCTCAAGTTCTTTTCCTAGTTTTCCCGGTTCTGACTATTCCTCCTGCCCTAACCCGAGCCTGCCTGCCGTCCTGTATCTGCCTGACTCTGACCTAATTACAATCCTCTACCTGCCCTGACCCCGAGCCTGCCTTCTGTCCTGTACCAGCCTGACTCTGATCTCGAACCCCTGCCTGTCCTCTACCTGCTCTTTGCCTGCCCTGTGTTTACAATAAATTGTCTGAGAACTGTACTATCCACCTCCTGTGTCTGCATCTGGGTCATATGGGGTGACAGGGTAGCCTAGTGGTTAGAGCGTGACCATGCGTTCGAGACATTGCTGGAGCAATTCTGAAATGGTTCCCTACTAGGCAGAGCGACACACCATTAATCCCCCAGACTCTCAGCAACTGCCACCAATGGTGTTTCTTCCCAGCCTACCCCAGTGTCCCGAGAATCCTGCTTACCTCCTTCGAAGTGCTATGCTTGAGATTCTGGAACCTGCCGGGCCTTTCTCTCCCTGTGCTCCCTCATCTTCAAGCTGCAGCCTTCTTCGTTCCCATCAGACCGCTCAAAGATAACATACCTCATAATGCTGATGTCCGTGGGGGCACTCGCCTGGGCTACGGCGGTGTGGGAACATCAGCCGCCTCAGTCTGGAGGAGTTTGTGGCAGAAGTACAGAAGGTGTTTGATTCTCTGTTGTCTGGGACAGAGGCTGCTCGTAAGCTGGTCCAGCTACGTCAAGACTCCCGATGTCACACAAGTTCTCTTGGGAATCACAACTGGGCAGGGCTAGATTTTCTCCAGCTGAGCGCTTACGCAGACTTAACATATATTCTATATTGTGGAGCTACGGAACATTTCTAAGCTACCTGTCCATTAAAAAAACATGCTCATCAAGTAGGTACGAGAACGCTGGTGAGCCGTATGGGGAGTTTCCCATCCTCCAATGCTCGTACCCCTCTTCATGCTACCCTGTTGTTTGGTGACCAGTCCAAACCTTTCCGGGTGCTCATTGACTCTGGGGTTGATGAGAGCTTTATGGACTTCACTCTGTTGTCGGAGAGAGAGAAAGAAAGAAAGAGAGAAAGAGAGAATTAGAGAGAGCATACTGCAATTCACACAGGACACCGGATAGGACAGGGGAAGTACTCCAGATATAACAAACTGGCCATAGCTCCCTGACACATAAACTACTGCAGCATAAATACTGGAGGCTGAGACGGGAGGGGTCAGGAGACACTGTGGCACCATCCGATGACACCCCCGGACAGGAAGGATATAACCCCACCCACTTTGCCAAAGCACAGCCACCACACCACTAGAGGGATATCTTCAACCACCAACTTACCATCCTGAGACAAGGCTGAGTATAGCCCACAAAGATCTCCGCCACGGCTCAACCCAAAGGGGGGCGCCAACCCAGACCGGAAGATCACATCAGTGACTCAACCCACTCAAGTGACGCACCCCTCCTAGAAAGAGCCCTAGTAAGCCAGTGACTCAGCCCCTGTAATAGGGTTAGAGGCAGAGAATCCCAGTAGAAAGAGGGGAACCGGCCAGGCAGAGACAGCAAGGGCGGTTCGTTGCTCCAGAGCCATTCCGTTCACCTTCACACTCCTGGGCCAAACTACACTCAATCATATGACCCACTGAAGAGATGAGTCTTCAGTAAAGACTTAAAGGTTGAGACCGAGTTTGCGTCTCTCACATGGGTAGGCAGACCATTCCATAAAAATGGAGCTCTATAGGAGAAAGCCCTGCCTCCAGCTGTTTGCTTAGAAATTCTAGGGACAATTAGGAGGCCTGCGTCTTGTGACCGTAGCGTACGTGTAGGTATGTACGGCAGGACCAAATCAGAGAGATAGGTAGGAGCAAGCCCATGTAATGCTTTGTAGGTTAGCAGTAAAACCTTGAAATCAGCCCTTGCCTTGACAGGAAGCCAGTGTAGGGAGGCTAGCACTGGAGTAATATGATTTTAAAAAATTGGTTCTAGTCAGGATTCTTGCAGCCTTATTTAGAACCAACTGAAGTTTATTTAGTGCTTTATCCGAGTAGCCGGAAAGTAGAGCATTGCAGTAGTCTAACCTAGAAGTGACAAAAGCATGGATTAATTTTTCTGCATCATTTTTGGACAGAAAGTTTCTGATTTTTGCAATGTTACGTAGATGGAAAAAAGCTGTCCTTGAAACAGTCTTGATATGTTCTTCAAAAGAGAGATCAGAGTCCAGAGTAACGCCGAGGTCCTTCACAGTTTTATTTGAGACGACTGTACAACCATTAAGATTGATTGTCAGATTCAAGAGAAGATCTCTTTGTTTCTTGGGACCTAGAACAAGCATCTCTGTTTTGTCCTAGTTTAAAAGTAGAAAGTTTGCAGCCATCCACTTCCTTATGTCTGAAACACATGCTTCTAGCGAGGGCAATTTTGGGGCTTCACCATGTTTCATTGAAATGTCCAGCTGTGTGTCATCCGCATAGCAGTGAAAGTTAACATTATGTTTTCGAATGACATCCCCAAGAGGTAAAATATATAGTGAAAACAATAGTGGTCCTGAAACGGAACCTGGTATTAAAATGGAACCTTGAGGAACACTCAAATTTACAGTTGATTTGTCAGAGGAGAAACCATTCACAGAGACAAACTGATATCTTTCCGACAGATAAGATCTAAACCAGGCCAGAACTTGTCTGTGTAGACCAATATGGGTTTCCAATCCCTCCAAAAGTATGTGGTGATCGATGGTATCAAAAGCAGCACTAAGGTCTAGGAGCACGAGGACAGATGCAGAGCCTCGGTCTGATGCCATTAAAAGGTCACCTTCACAAGTGCAGTCTCAGTGCTTTGATGGGGTCTAAACCAGACTGAAGCATTTCGTGTGCATTGTTTGTCTTCAGAAAGGCAGTGAGTTGCTGCGCAACAGCCTTTTCTATCATTTTTGAGAGGAATGGAAGATTCGATATAGGCTGATAGTTTTTTATATTTTCTGGGTCAAGGTTTGGCTTTTTCAAGAGAGGCTTTATTACTGCCACTTTTAGTGAGTTTGGTACTCATCCATTGGATAGAGAGCCGTTTATTATGTTCAACATAGGAGGGCCAAGCACAGGAAGCAGCTCTTTCAGTAGTTTAGTTGGAATAGGGTCCAGTATGCAGCTTGAAGGTTTAGAGGCCATGATTATTTTCATCATTGTGTCAAGAGATATAGTACAAAAACACTTGAGTGTCTCTCTTGATCCTAGGTCCTGGCAGAGTTGTGCAGACTCAGGACAACTGAGCTTTGAAGGAATATGCAGATTTAAAGAGGCTGAAGGACACTGAAGAGGTACATTGACGAAAGGCAGCATGCAGGTGTGAGTGATCCTGCATGCACAGTGAGGCGAAGACTTTTGGAGGATGGCCTGGTGTCAAGAAGGGCAGCAAAGAAGCCACTTCTCTCCAGGAAAAACATCAGGGACAGACTGATATTCTGCAAAAGGTACAGGGATTGGACTGCTGAGGACGGGGGTAAGGTCATTTTCTCTGATGAATCCCCTTTCCAAATGTTTGGGGTATCCGGGAAAAAGCTTGTCCGGAGAAGACAAGGTGAGCGCTACCGTCAGTCCTGTGTCATGCTAACAGTAAAGCAGCTTGAGACCATTCATGTGTGGGGTTGCTTCTCAGCCAACGGGAGTGGGCTCACACACAATTTTGCCTAAGAACACATCCTCAGAGAACAACTTCTCCCAACCATCCAGGAACAGTTTGGTGACGAGCAATGCCTTTTCCAGCATGATGGAGTACCTTGCCATAAGGCTAAAGTGATAACTAAGTGGCTTGGGGAACAAAACATCAATATATTTGGTCCATGGCCAGGAAACTCCCCAGACCTTAATCCCATTGAGAACTTGTGGTCAATCCTCAAGAGGCGGGTGGACAAACAAAAACCCACCAATTCTGACAAACTCCAAGCATTGATTATGCAAGAATGGGCTGCCATCAGTCAGAATGTGGCCCAGAAGTTACTTGAGGGCATGCCAGGGCAGATTGCAGAGGTCTTGAAAAAGAAGGGTCAACACTGCAAATATTGACTCTATGCATCAACTTCATGTAATTGTTCATAAAAAGCCTTTGACACTTATGAAATGCTAGTAATTATTCCATAGTAACATCTAACAAAAATATCTAAAGACACTGAAGCAGCAAACTTTGTGGAAATTAATATTTGTGTCATTCTCAACACCTTTGGCCACGACAATACACCTTATATCAAATCTGAAGTGAATCTGAGTTGCAGTTATGAGACAGCATTAGCATTATGCTAGCAATTTCGATGCCCTCTGCATCAGTTCTTTTTAGATATCAACAGAAAACTCGTTAACTGCCTGTCAAAGACCCCATGTGTTTCATTTTTTTGGTAAGATTTTATTTTTATTTTTGCAATACACAAACATCCACAACATGACCCCTGTCTAAACCCACCTGCTCACATCCCCATCTCAAGCACCCACATCACTCTCTACCACATGTCCTCAAACTGCACCATTGTGTTTCTCTCAATCATTCATGCTCTTTCAACAGTTATATAATAAAGAATTTGACCTTTCCATTGTGTTAACATTGGAGGATTGGTTGATTTCCAGCTTTTAAGTATACATTTTTGTCAAGATGATTCATGAGAAAAGTATCGTCCAACCTCATACTGTATGCCATGTTTTGAAATATGAAAACAGACAGATTAAAAGTAAATTTACATTCTAATACTTCTGACAGCTAACTTTATAACTCTGCCCATAAATTTTCGATTTTATAGAATGTATGGACTATTTAGTCATTGTTAGTTGTACACTTAAGACATGACTGCATTCATGCTATAGAATTTGTGAATTTTGTCTTGTGTAATAATTTCTATACATTAGTTTATAGTGGATTCAGCGGACATATTCTTTAACTGTAATTTCATTAGTTATCTTCCAAAATTCCCTCCGTCTTGTGCCGATATCAGTTATCTTTAAGTCTTGGTTCCAATGGTTTATATTTTTTTACTATGAGATTGTCATTTGGATAGGCTCTCTGCAAGGTTTGTATATCTTACCTATCATATGAATATCCTTTTCTGACTCAAATAGCATTCCCTCAAGATTCCTCTGATGTCCAAAATATTTCAAATCAACATTTACAGTTGTAGTCGGAAGTTTACATACACCTTAGCCAAATACATATAAACTCAGTTTTTCACAATTCCTGACATTTAGTCCTAGTAAAGACTTTATTTTAAGAATGTGAAATGTCAGAATAAAAGAAGAGAGAATGATTTATTTCAACTTTTGTTTCTTTCATCACATTCCCAGTGGGTCAGAAGTTTACATACACTCAATTAGAATTTGGTAGCACTGCCTTAAAATGGTAGCCTTCCCCAAGCTTCCCACAATAAGTGACAGAGCTGGTGTAACAGACAGGTTTGTAGGCCTCCTTGCTCGCACATGCTTTTTCAGTTCTGCCCACACATTTTCAAAGGGATTGTGGTCAGGGCGTTGTAATGGCCACTCCAGTACCTTGACTTTGTTGCCCTTAAGCCATTTGCCACAACTATGGAAGTATGCTTGGGGTCATTGTCCATTTGTTAGACCCATTTGCGACCAAGCTTTAACTTCCTGACTGATGTCTTGAGATGTTGCTTCAATATATTCACGTAATTTTACTTTATCATGATGCCATCTATTTTATGAAGTGCACAAGTCCCTCCTGCAGCAAAGCACTCCACAACATGATGCTGCCACCCCCCGTGCTTCACGGTTGGGATGGTGTTCTTCGGCTTGCAAGCTTCCCCCTTTTTCCTCCAAACATGACTATGGTCATTATGGCCAAACAGTTCTCCAGCGGTATGACAGCGGTATGGCAGCTGCGTGGTCCCATGGGGTTTATACTTGCATACTATTGTTTGTACAGATGAATGTGGTATTTTCAGGCATTTGGAAATTGCTCCCAAAGATGAACCAGACCTATCTTAAAAAAAAAAAAAAATCTGAGTTATTGGCTGATTTCTTTTGATTTTCCCATGATGTCAAGCAAAGAACCACTGAGTTTGAAGGTAGGCCTTGAAATACATCCACAGGTACACCTCCAAATAACTAAAATTATGTCAATTAGCCTATCAGAAGCTTCTAAAGCCATGACATCAAATTCTGGAATTTTCCAAGCTGTTTAAAGGCACAGTCAATTTAGTGTATGTAAACTTCTGGAATTGTAATACAGTGAATTATAAGTGAAATAATCTCTGTAAACAATTGTTGGCAAAATTTCCTGCGTCATGCGCAAAGTAGATGTTCTAACCGACTTGCCAAAACTATATTTTGTGTACAAGAATTTTGTGGAGTGGTTGAAAAACTTAGTTTTAATGACTCCAACTTAAGTGTATTTAAACTTCCGACTTCAACTATACGTGATGAGTCAAAAAGGTTACTGCAAAAAGACTCAATGCAAATAGTTAAGGTAGCTACTTGGTTAAAGCTACAATATGTAACTTTTTGGGCGACCTGACCAAATGCACATATAAATGTGAGTTATAGATATGTCATCCACATTGAAAGCAAATCTAAGAAGTAGTAGATATGTTCTATGTGTGCTATATCTATGCTTCCCATTCTGAAAGTTAAAAAAACAAACCTTTTTTACTTTCGGTTTTGTACACCAACTTCAAACAGCTGAAAATACAATATTATATTTCACAGCGGTTTAGATAGTACAATGATTCTCTACACTATACATTGCTTGTTTTGTCACATAAACTGAAATTAGACGAATTATTTGAATGTTTGCAACCAGGAAATGACTGGGAGATTCCTGCATATTGCACCTTTAACTATTTAGCAGTCTTATGGCTTGGGGGTAGAAGCTGTTCGGGGTTCTGTTGGTTTCAGACTTGGTGCATCGGCACCGCTTGCCGTGCGGTAGCAGAGAGAACAGTCTATGACTTGGGTGGCTGGAATTAACCATTTTTAGGCCTTTCCTCTGACATCGCCTGGTATAGAGGTCCTGGATGGCAGGGAGCTCGGACCTATAGTGATGTTCTGGCCCCATTTCATAAAACATCTTAAAGCTAAGTTCATTATTAAGAGTTTGGAAGGAGCATCGTTAAATCTCTGAGCGGTTTCCCAAAACCATCGTTACTCAAGTTTTTCTTAAAAACACTTGTTATTTAACGACTGCTTCAGACCACTTGGAGAACAGTTAAGTGCAACGTTAGATGCTTTTTTGCCCATCCACATCACTTTATACAAAGATCTCCGCCAAACATAAAATCCAGATGTTATCTGTCTTTCTATGACCTCTGATAACTTCACAACGAATATGTGTTTCAACAAATACAAAGTTACCAATTTCTTTGCAATTGTTGCTAACAAGCAAAGGATACAAATATGATTAAATGAAAACCGAGATAACTGTATTAGAAATATGAATGCAGTATAGGCTACAATTATATTAAAATGTATTTAATGTTATGCTGAAAAATATATATAAATGCAACAAAGTGTTGGTCCCATGTTTCATGAGCTAAGATCCCAGAAAAAGCGTATATCTCTCAAATATTGTGCCCAAATTTGTTACATCCCTGTTAGTGAGCATTTCTCATTTGCCAAGACAATTTTTTAAACAAATTTTAATTTAATAAATGTATACCTTTTTAGAAGGCCCTCTGGGTTCCCCACTGGATGGCAGTCACAGTGTTATGCAGGTGAATGAGGACCCAAAAGCGACTTGGCGAAAACAGAGTTTTTAATCCAGTAAAGTTACTTTACAAACAAAAGGCATAATACTACTCGTAATGACGAGAACAGACTGGAGACTTGATCAAGAACTGCAGGTTGCCTCGGGAAGGCACTTGAACGTAGCAGACTCAGACACCTGCTCACCACGCAGCATCTGAGGGAAACACGACACGACAGGGCAATACATAGACACAGCACGGTGAATAATAGACAAGGATCCGACAGGACAGGAACGGAAAACAAGGGAAGAAATAGGGACTCTAATCAGGGGAAAAGATAAGGAACAGGTGTGGGAAGACTAAATGATGATTAGGGGAATAGGAACAGCTGGGAGCAGGAACGGAACGATAGAGAGAGGAGAGAGAGGGAGGGGGAGAGAGAGGGATAGAAAAAGGGAACTAACCTAATAAGACCAGCAGGGGGAAACGAACAGAAGGGAAAGCATAATGACAAGACAATCTAAGACAAAACATGACACACAGACTTAATGCACCTCATAAATGTAATTCAAGTCACAAATATGTACAATGCAGGTCACAAATGTCATCTGTGGAGTCAAAAATGTTGTCACGTTCACAAAAACATATTTGACCGCATTTGGTTGCATTGTATATTTGCACAACAACACATATTTTGTTTGTGACTAGCTACTTATATATTTTAAACATGTTGATTGAAATCTATCCCACTGTTACCACTGGATGGGTCTACAATCCTTCAAAGTTTCATCAAACTCCTACAATAACAATTGAGTGGATATGATAACTTAAGAGCTGTTGTGGTGGACATGAAATGTTATTAGGTCTGCGGGGTTTCGCTTCTACACAAACAGTTATGACGCGTAAGGGGAGGGTTTACCGGAAGATTACGTGAGTTAAAAAAAATCCATGAACGGAATTTCCATGAGGAGTGGCACACATTTTACAGTAAATCAAAGATTCTGGCTTCGTCTCTTCCTCTCGAAATAAATGTAATTTTCTGTTTTCTTTATGTCATCATGGAGATAAACAAGTGAGGGGAAGATAGGTAAAACAATGCATGACAATTTCAATTGAGCATCGAGTCTAAAGTGCCACAAATTAATAATGATAATATTATAGCAATACTCGCTATATGAGCCGCATTACAATTCCCACCAAGAACATGAATGATATCGTAGCTACATTATTCTACATTCAAGAACTTGCTAATCGACTGCTTAAGTAAAGATGTTCTAATAAATAACCTGTTGAGTCTGGGGAGGGGTTCGGAGCACAAGTTTACGGTAAATTATGACGAAGGGAGAGTAGGACCTTTGCGTAGCTCTTATTGGTTGCTGTTACAGGGGGTGGAGTGTAAAGTGCGATACAAAATATATCAATCCGAAGTGGTTTGTAGATTGAATCAGTGACTGACTGAATTGGGAGATACAAGTTGTGTAATAGCAAGGTGATACAGTGGGCAACGTGAACTTTCGAGTGTGTTTATAGGACTTTTCATTCCACTCTGTTCCCAAGTTTACAGCACTTTTTTGTTGAAGAAACGGTCAAGAGAAACATGCACAAAGTGTTCCTCGTGTTGTTTTTATTTGCCTCCGTCTACTCTGAGTCGGTAAGTAATGTTCGCTAGCTAACAGAACACCGGGTAACGTTAACTCAGCTACCGTTAGTTATAGCTAGTTTAACGTTACTCACTTTTACTTTATCTTGTGATCGTTTTAGTTTACTTAGCCTAACTAACTTTACCACGTTGTTTTTGTGTAGCTAACCTTACTACTTCAGCTGGCAACAGCCAAGACAATGCTAACGTTGGCGACTCTAGCTGTTCTGCTAATCGGCTAGTTAGCTATCTACTTAGTTAGCTAAGCTAACGTTAGCCATCAACACATGATGGTTATTGAGTAGTGTTTTGGACTTGGTTAATGTAATGGTAATTAAGGTAACTACTGTTTTAGCTAGCTGTTAAACTGTTTCCACAGTGTAAATTACTGTGTTTTGTTAAACTTTAACTGATTGTGTTTAGTCAGCTAGCTGGATAACTAGCTACAGTACAGCTAACGTTAACTACCTAGCAAAGTCAGCTAAATGGCCTAAATTATTATCTAAAGAGTAAGGCATATGGTTTGTGGCCCCTGGCCTCTCCATCGTAAGAGAACGCAATGGTGTTTAAATTGTGATAGTTATATCTAGCTAGCCAGACAAACGTAGCAAAATTCATTTCTGGTGTGAGGTGGAATGATAATCATGCAAGTGACAACCCATCACATGTAGCTCAGAAAGAGGGCAAGCTAGATTTAAGCGATAAAGCCCGGGGGTGGGGGGGTGGGGTGGTATAGCCAATATACCTTGGCTAATGGCTGTTCTTATGCGCAACGTGGTGCGCCTGGATACCACCCTTAGCCGTCGTATATTTGTTTATTACCACAACCCCCTGAGGTGCCTTATTGCTATTATAAACTTGTTACCAACGTAATTAGCGCAGTAAAAATAAATGTTTTGTCATACACGTGGTATACGGTCTGATATACCACGCTCTCAGCCAATCAGCATTCAGGGATCGAACCACCCAGTTTATAAGAAACTTTTCTAGGGACAACCAGGGACAACTAGGGACAACCATATTTAGTTGGGCTCTTGTAATTTGACCATTACTGTTGACCTACTTCCATTTTACTATATTCAATTACAGCAGTTAAATGTTTAATTGCTGATCAGTTGCCAAATAGACTGCAATCAATTATCAAATTAAACAAACACTTCATGTAACATGGCTCAATACTATCATTGTTTAGACTCAATTCAGTATGCCTAATGCAGTGTGGTTGTCATTTTTGGACAGTTGGTTTGATAACTTTTGGAAGTGGATTATTATTTGTATGAACCTTTATTTAACTAAGCAAGTCAGTTTAGAACAAATTCTTATTTACAATGACTGCCTACCCTGGGCAAACCCTACCGGATGACGCTGGGCCAATTATGTGCTACCCTATGGGACTCCCAATCATGGGCTGTTGTAATGCATTCTGGAATCAAACCAGGGTCTGTAGTGATGGCTCTAGCACTGAGATGCAGTGCCTTAGATCGCTGCGCCACTTCGGAGCCCAAATTAAGCAAACGTGCACATACCAGGATGTAGGTGTACTTCCTTGTCCTATTTGATGTAATCTGACAACATCAGAGAATTGCGTGACAGTGTCCAGTCCTGTCGGCTTAATTGTCAGATGTTGGGAAGGGGATAAAACAGAATGGTTATAGACTAACTAGACACCATCCAGTGAGACTGACTGGGCTACATGGCGGCAATATGCTAATGCAATGCTCAGCAGACCCTGCCCTAAGGATAGGTGCTTATTGTCAAATCTAGTCTTTTGAATACAGATACAGAACTGTAAAGGGCTAATGTAATTTTCCATTACCCTTTACGGGATAGGTACTGTTTGGGGTAGCAAAAATAATATTTGACCAGTCTTAATTGGCAATACTAAATTCATTCTTGATTCAGACGAACATGTCTTCAAAAATATCCAGTTGCAGGTGGTTTACATTTTTGGAAATAAATGTTTTTCTCTGCCACGCCACCATTTTGTCTATTTAAAATATTTTCTCATTGATTGCCACGAGGGTCCACCCCAAAGTACTGCATGTCATGAAGTTACATTTATGAATTAATATTGTCAGTCAGTAAAAAAAAAAACTTAATGGGTCTTAAGTTTTGGGCGTTGCAGTGGGTGTAGCAAATGGCAAGGTTGTATTGGTGCTAGCTACCCCAGAAGTTGCGGTCGTACCAACGATTCATTATTAACCATGTGGTATTGTGAACACATCGTTCGTGGCCGGTGTTTGCTTATTTGCAGGCTTTGTACAGCTTTGACATTGCTACTGTATCTTTTGACACTCAAAGACCCAAATGGCATTCCATAGTATCTATGTATGTCGTGAAGCTAATAGCAACGTCACCCACGACAGAACGGTTGATTGTCAAGGGCAATGATTTCCTTTAATCTTGGCTTTAATGGATTTGCGTTGTCTCGTTGAAATTGTTACTCTTTCAAATGACTGCTTGAGTCGTTGACTGCTAGATCCACACAGCGGACATTGTGGGTTAGTTTAAGAGTGCTATGTGGCACATATAGTGCAACATTTTACACGGCGCCATTACGTCATGTACGTACGTTATATAGGTATGCACATCAGCTTTGACATCGCAGTGTTAGGGAGACTGCATTTTTAGCTAAAATTGGCTGACTGATATGTTCACCGGTTTATATCGTGCATCCCTAATTATTAAAGATGTCAATGATCTGATGGGTGAAGATAAGATCACTTGAGAACAGCCTGAGACGAGGATCGGAGTGCAAGCTTCTTTTTTTTTTGCTACATGTTTTGCTTTAAGACACAAGGTTTGTATCATTCACACCTTAAGTTGTCAAATAACTACATCTAGCATATGGGACCTGTTTCAGATCACTTGTACACTTTCGCACACGCTTCGTAATAGGAAACATTTCCTTTCTATTTTATTCAGTTATATTTTTCTTACTATAAAATAATGGCACAGGACATGGATATCTTGTCAGCTAAATGAACAAGCCTACTGCCTATGACATGGCTCATAGCCAGATAACTAACATACAGTAGACCAACTCATTCTGTTCTTCTGAAATGCATTTCCCCCAAGGACTGGAGTTGCCCATCCCTGACTTAAATCATGTATTTTCAGGTAGATGCCTCAAGACGCAACTACACTATCGCATTTATCTCTATCTGCCCCACACAGATCGGACAAATAGACAGGCAGTGGATTATGGTCATAGTTAATTACCACGTTTTCCACGCTAGACTATGTAGAATATTGGCCTGTTAGAAACTATCACACAGTTCGGGGTTGATCTGATTTATACCTAGAAAAACTGCACATTGAGCTCACAGGGAGAAACCGAATGAAATGGAAATGATTGAACTTTTTTTGTTTAAAAAAGCGAAGAATAACTGAAACATTGGTTATTTGCTAAACACTATTGAAGCGTTATGGAGAACAAAACAGTAAAAAAAAAACTTCTATTGACATGTGCCTTTTTTGTTAAGTAAATCTGGTTTTAAATGAGATGAAAAGGATGATTAAGGCCACATTCTAATAAATCATTTTCCAGTTTAACGACAACAGGGCTCTGTTACAAGTTTTTCCAGTTGGGCCATTGTTTTGATAGCCTAGCCTACACCTCTGGGGAGAAGTTTCTAAATGTGGTAGCACACATTAAACAAGCTGGTCTCCACAATGAGGTTCCTAGCAGCCTAAGTTGAATCTGTTACATTCCTCAAAACCATGCAGAGGCTGCCCCTCTCATTTTCCCTTTTGTGTTATCCTGTGGAATTTGACCTCTGTGGACCTTGAATGGCCCTCTTCAGGATTTGGACAGATCTAAATGGCCAGGGTACTTTCATTAGCCAAGCTTCCCAGCTAGTGGACCAGAAGCTTGCTTCTGCTTTCTCACCAAAAAAAGTCCTCTGATCACTTGTGTGCCTGCCTTTTTGTTATTACTTTGAAGGCTACTTAGCCTAACTATGTCAAGCCTCATTCCTTTCATCCATCTTAAGTTTATGGGTGAATGTCTGTTTTTATTCTTAAGCTCATCAGGACTTCGAGCCGAAGAATAGAACAATGGGCCTATACCATTATGCACAGTACTTTGATGCATTTTCATTGTGTATTTTAATCAGTGCCATGTGTCATACCAATTGACCTCTATTTACATCAGTCTTTACTTGTCAGCTTAACGAGCATCCCTTCTTACATTCTGTGGTTTATCATTCTAGTGTAGTTTTGGCATAGCCTACCAGCAGAGCCCTGTTTTTCTAAGACACAATTACTCTCTGGAGCTGACTTGGATGAAATCTTTTATTTTATTTTATTTTTAACATTTGTAATATGTCAATGTTCTGTTTCTTGTTATCCATTCTGACTTAGGCCTACACACTATTTTCAGGCCTTTATCTGCTATCAAAATTATTCCTTTTGGCATTACTGGGCACAAGGCTATTTTTGTTGGAATGCATGTTTTTAATTAAGCATGAGATCATTTTCACTAGAAGGAGCCTTTTTTTCTTTCTTGGTGGGCTGAATTGAATGCCCAGTGAAAGGTTGTGGAGAGAACATAACACTTTCACCAGGATGTAGGCTAATAATGGTTTCTGCATTGCTGTCTATTGGGCTATAAAATCCCTTTAGAGGATGGAATGCGGGAACTGAAGGGGTTTTGTGTGAAATTTCCCCTCTCCCCCAACTCTGGCAGTTTGAATTGTCATTTAGCATACGTTGGGCTCAAGTAGTGCATTTCTGGGTTCTACTTGGAAAGATCTGGTGGTTTGTGGTCAAATACTGTATATAAATGAGGTATTCACCAAACAACATTGAATTTGAACCTTGTTTTCATTGGGAAACGTACCATATAGGCCTGGTGAATGTGTATGACTAGAGGCGTGCCCTGATGTGCCAGTGAGATGAATTTGCTTCGGAACGAGATGAAGAAGTGAAGAAAATAGCCTCCTTTTGAGATCTGGGGTCTAAATCAGTCCCTGTAGCCATGTGGATGCCCATGTGAGTTTAAAGGGGCACTCAGAAGTTGCTATATTGTTTTTACTTATAAATGAATGATATGTACCCATTAATTCTTGAAGAATAGCCTATTAATTCCTCATGAGCTTAGTTCAACTGTCGTACCCCATCAGAATCAAAAATATAAGCTTGTTTTACTGTTTGTAAACAAAGTAAATGTAAATACACTAGCCTAAACATGGTTAAAACTATAAATTTGATATCATGGATGGTCAGTCCTTGCATCCATTGCAGTCTATGAATGAGTGGTTACATTTCACCAGTCCAATTCCCCAGCTTTTTAGCAACACAGGGAGAGCACTTTGTTTCAATTGTTGATTGCCACTTTAAATGGTGATGCATCGGACTTAGTTAAAATTCTGAGCATAGAGGGCCTTTGTCACAGAAGTGCTGAGGACATGAGTGCAAGCCCTACCTCAGTGCAAACACAAGGAGAAAATGGCTGCCTGTTTGAAGATTCTGACAGCAACAATGGCATTCCCTGGTCTCCCTCAAATGTAATTTAGAGGGGATTAACTTCAAACCACACTATTTGAAACAGAATTTCAGAGCATGGTTAAACTCCTGGGGCCCCCCGCACCACAGTGAATTACCGTAGCAGCAATGCTTAAAATTAATTATTTCAAATGTGCCCAAGTTGCTTTCTTTTGTTCAATGGAATGCTGTAACATGTAATAACAATGCGCAACTTGATTTTTGCCTTTTTATGCATGTTTTTGGGGGGGGGGATAGAGGAACCACCTGGCTAAAAGAGGAACAAGGCTTCCAGTATCCCAGGCAGCCCTGAGCAGCCATCCAGAACAGTACAAAAAAACTAGACCTCCCCCTCCTTTGCCTCTGAACAATGAATAATGCATGACTGTTTCATTAATCATAGACGGGGCATATATTTGCCGAGCCAGGTGTTATCCAACCGGCTGCATGTTTCTGTCTTGTTCAGCAATCAGTGCTAACCCAACTTAGCGTGACGACATCTGACAAGGCTCAGTGTGCAAGAGGCCTAATACTTCAACCCCAAACACGTTCTGCCTAAATGTACTTTAGGAATCTTTTTGCACCTTGGCCCTGTTGCTTGTGTTTTAATTGGATCTGGCCATTCAATTGCTCTGCGGTTTAATTTCATTCACAGTGCTTACTCAGCAAATGGGCAATGAAATTAAGTGTGCTAATGTGATTAGCAAAAGTTGTCTTTCAATTATGTTAAATCCAATCAAGCCCATCATGATTCGCTTAATTTTGGCTGGATGACGTTAAAGGGATAGTTCAGGCATAATGTATTTTTACCTTGTCTGAAGGCCCATGGTGACAGAATCTACAATAATCCATTATTTACTTCTGGCTACAGCATTGTCCAAATTCATTCCTGTAAATGGCTAAACAAATGTTATCAATGATTCACTGCAAGCCCAAAGTTCCGCAAACACTTCAAACTAAGTTGGTCGAGTTTAAAGGAATTGTTTATACGCAAAATGCCAATTTGTCATTCAACAAACTATTTCCCCATGTAGTCTCTCAGTCGTTTCTGTTCTGGCCAACAAAGTTGTATTGTATTCCATCGGGTATCCAGAAGCGGCTTGATTTACCAGAGCTGTGAAACTTCACCAGTGGCTTGATGGAATTAGAGTTATGTTTGGTTGCTTCAATACTTTTAACATGTTTTTGGGGAAGTTTCTGCCTGTAGTGCAGCTTTGCTAACATCTGTTTTGGCTGTTTTAGTCCTGAATCCTAACAAGGATAACTAAATAGTGGATTCTGTCACCATGGGCATTCAGCCACAACTCAAGGGTAACTTGACCCAAATATACATTTTGCCTGAACCATCCCTTTAAGAGCGTCTGGTGGTTAAGGGAATTAATGTCAAAGACGTGTGGTTTTTGTGGACCCCGTCACTGGTGACTAGTTCTGTGTCTGTTTTGAAAGGCCAACTTTAAAGTGTAGGGTTAAACGGGAAAATGAGTGACTTCTTTACTTTAGTTGGTCACTTCCTGTCTTACCTTTCCTGTCAAAGATTAGTCAGAGGCCCACTCACTTCCTGTTAACACGTGTGAAAGTTTTTACCAAGGTTAAGCAGAAGTATTTGTACAATGTTCAGTGGCACTGGCAGAGCTCTGGTAAGAAAAGTTGTACAGCAACTGCAGGAGTTTAATTTTTTTTATTATATAACCCACAGTGTATGAGAATTGACCATTGTAGGTGACGGTAATTATTTAAGCAGATTTTAATGTGTAAAATAGATTTCTGGTTCACGTTATACTACAGTTGTTGGAATGTAGGCTTAGACTTTCTCCACAGCTGAAATGTTTTTTTTTAAGTAGCCTTACGCCAGCTGGGATCTCTTTTATTCTGCCTCTAAGTGCTGTGTTTGGGCCAGCAGGTGCGGGAGACTGAGACATGGATGCCCATGAAGACGACCCAAGCCGCGTCGCACGACGAGCTTGTTGCGTCTGGTGACGGCTCCGACTTTGGCTTCCCTGATGAGGAACACGACACATTTGACAATGAGGATGAAATGGACGATGAAGACTTCTCTGGCTCTGGAGATGGAGGTTGGTGTTTGCAAAGATCTGCTAATTTGCGATAAAAAGCTGATAACAATATTTAATTCTAACTTGTTTTCTTCTCTCTTCAGTAACTACTATTACAATCAAAAATGACAAAACCATGACAAAGGTAAGGTTACTCATAATTAGCTATCATGTATGAAATGAGTCACTTTATAGTTCAAGTAGGTATAATTCTCTGTTTGTTGCTCATAGTCTACCATGAACGACAACAAGATTCCAGACCTGGACATACCCCTGAGGACCAAACCCACACCGAATGAGATTGAACTGGTCCAGAAGAACAATGAAGTGTCAGTGCGGGGTGCTCCCAAACCCGAGGAGTACCCATCAAACGTACTGATGGCCCATGCGGGGGAGGAGAGCATCTTCAGAAAAACAGAGGTCCTAGCAGGTGGGGCAACTGCACACTAAACTTTATTTTGGCTAGTCAAATTGTTATTATTAAACTTTGAAAAGGGTTAAATTATTTGGGGCGGCAGGGTAGCCTAGTGGTTAGAGCGTTGGGCTAGTAACCGGAAGGTCGCAAGTTCAAATCCCAGAGCTGACAAGGTAAAAATCTGTCTTTCTGCCCCTGAACAGACAGTTAACCCACTGTTCCTAGGCAGTCATTGAAAATAAGAATTTGTTCTTAACCGATTTGCCTAGTTAAAGGTCAAATAAATAAAAATAAATTTCAAAGCGATTCACTAAAGTATTTGTGGCAGTTCGATTTCACTGTACAGTTTCTTTTGTAGCTTGTCCAAGTTATTTGCCAGATTATGGGGCTAATTGTAATTCCATTGTTTTGTTTCAGCTCTGATTGCTGGTGGAGCAGTGGGGCTGCTCTTTGCAGTCTTCCTCGTCCTTCTGCTCATCTATCGCATGAAGAAGAAGGACGAAGGCAGCTACGATCTGGGAAAGAAGCCCATTTACAAAAAGGCTCCGACAACGGAGATCTACGCCTAAAGCCCACCTTCGTCGGGGCCCCTGCCTGCTCTCCAGTGCCTCTCGAAAGCAAACCTCTCCTCTTGCCTGCTTACTGTCAAGCTAGGAAGTCCCAGAGGGGGAGAACACCAAACAAACTGCTTTTCCTATTCCACCGCAAGTTCGGAATCAACATTTTAACTGTCAGTTTCCCCCCCCTCCCTTTTTTTCCCCTACAGGAAAGATATTGGGTGAAATCTTGACTTTTCTCTCCCACACTGTTTTATGACACTAACAAGGTGCAATGACAACTTCACTCAGTGAGGTGACATGGTACAGATATTTATTTTCCTCGGTACCCATATACTGGTGCTACAGAAGTCTTGTTACTGTAGCATTTTCTTTTACAATATAAAAAAAAAATCCCTGTGTAGGGAAATCATGACTGGTTCTGTTTAGATTCAAATGTATTTTGTCAAACAGATTAAGTCTGAAGTGAATTCCAGATTGATGAAAATACCTTGATACATGCTACTCTATAAATATAGCAGGGGCCAAGCTTGATTCTCCAGGCTGTTTTATTTGGACAGTACAGAAATCAACATGCTTTTGTTCCTAGGACAAATCGCTGTGTGAATACACCCACTCCATCCACACACCACAATTATTTGTAAAAACGAGCAACACAACGACACATACATGATTGGTGAGCTCAGTTTGTCAGACCTCATCTCAGTGATTTACAATGCTTGTAAACTAAGCTATTTGAACAGATTATGGTTTATCGCTGTTGACAAAACAATTATCACTGCACATGAACTGTACGCTTCAAGGGATCTGTACATAGCCATTTTAATAAAATTCTGAACTTGGAACTGAGCAATTTCTTGCCAGATGTTTATTTACCAAATATTTTATACTTTGTCTAACATTACTGTAAATGCTTGGAATAATCAGTGTCTTCATACCTAAGTTGTCGGGATGTATTGATTCACTGATAGAGGCCCTGGTTCAAATGTTTGAAAATCACTAAATTGACAAAAAGCTATCCACCAGATAGCCCAGTTTTCCTAATGGCTCAGCTCTGGTGCCTACATACACTAGACTTGTACGATTTACACACGCGTCATCTCTGAGACCCAGCTTATGAGCTCTATCAGCAACAGATTTGAATTTAGAATGGGAAATGAATGTGTTTTATGTAACAAATGTTAGTAATATATGCCATTTAGCAGACGCTTTTATCCAAAGCGACTTACAGTCATGTGTGCATACATTCTACGTATGGGTGGTCCTGGGGATCGAACCCACTACCCTGGCGTTACAAGCGCCATGCTCTACCAACTGAGCTACAGTTAGTGAACCGAATCGCATCGATTTGTTCCTCTAATCAAACTGAATCGTATAATATCGGAGCCCAACTATCTAGATGCGTAATTGAATCGTTTTGAAAGGGAAAGAGTCACATCCCTACTAAGAAGCCTATAGTGGGAAACTTTAACTACCAATGCTAGTACTAACTATTTCTGTCCAATGTTTTAGAATACTTGTTCAATTTAACTATCAAATTGTATTGCCTTTCAGGTTGGGGCTTTTCCCCTCTTAGCTGTTGTATTTGTTTTAATGTTTTATATACACTAGTTCAAAAAGCAAATAGTTTTATTTTGTACATTTATGTTTTTCTTGACATTTTTAAGCCGTATCTATTTATGTTTTGTAGAAGGATTGCTATGTAATTGTTCAGGGGAACTGAATTGAGCCATGGGTCATTTGCATGGGGAAAAAATCTGCTGCTTTTGTCACAAGATATGTGAATCACCAATTGAGTGGAGAAGTCAATGAATCATTGATTTCTGCATGTTCTGATTTATTTGGAAATAAAGCTATTTTTATGCACATTAACTAAAATGGTTGGATCAGTCTTTTCAGTATTCCGGTGACATTTACGATCTACACAAAGATCAGCATGAGGTGTAAAGTCTGCCAGCTCAGTCTGTCATAGAAGTCTGCCTTATCGTCCTGTATACATTACTCTTATTGTTGCTAATGCAGTTTAACCTGACTATCAACTCGACAATGTAATGGTTATATTACACCAGAGCTTGCTTGCAATGTGCCGCACAGCCTGTACTCAGAACTTAACCATCATGATTACTTCCCTGTACCTGTTATATCTTTGAGTATATGAACAGGATAGGTGTATTGTAGAACACTAGCTGTTTTGAAGTCTACTGAATGCTCTTCCCGGCAGCATAGTCTGTATCGTGAGACCTCACCATCCTGATACTTGTGTTATTTTTTTAGTACAGGACTGATGTACTTCCACCACAGGACACTAGCTGTTCTATACGTCATAGGGTGGACTTTAGCTCTTTTACGACTTGTATTATCAATGATCTTTGCATGCGCTCTCAAATTATTTTAATTTTATGTGTGTGCTGTGACTGGGCAATTTGCTGTGCTTAATTGTATTAACTTTTTTTTAACCACCCTTCTGTAATTGGCGCATCCCCTAACTATGCTCTGCCTCGTTTTATAGCCTGTGGTGCACCTGTATTCGGGTCACTGGAGTATAAGATGGAAGTTGTCAGTCCAAACGACAAAGGTCTGAGCTGTTGGCGCAAGCACGTTGTGGTGTCCATCCTAAACTGTTTGCCCTGCGTTCAGGGTTGTCGGCTATTGTTTGTAGGTCTTGCTCAGTGTCACTTGTTCTTCCCCATGTTTGTGGTGATGGTGGCTTCGCTAGGTAGATTTGTCACATGTAATTTAATGCTCTTAGTAACGGTACATGATTTGAAGTCCTCGGTATTTGTCTGAGCCATGCTCAAGTCACCATCCAGGTATTTAATTAACATTGCTATTCGTGTTTCTGAAGTTGCCTGTTTTAAATATTGTAACAGAAAAGATTGTTGTAATAAAATATTTTTTTATAAAGCGTTACCTGGTCCATTGCATTGCTCATGATCCAGTATGTGGTCTGTCACGCACCCGTATTCCACTGGTTAAGGTATTCCTCATTAAACAGGAGCTGGCGTAGCCTGGCAATTTTAGGTAATAGATAAGACAACCCCAAACTGACCCATGTTCTTTCCTTGCTGCTGGATGGTCTTGAAAGGCACTCCAAACACAGTGGATTGTGAGTAGCTGTGCTGACACCCAGACAGAATGATTGGCACACCTGTTCCTGCTTCTGTGTGCTGCTGGAAAAAACAAAAGCTAGTGATGTCAAAAAGTGCAGAACTTTCATGTACTCACCCTTTCAAATAGTAAAACCATTCATTACAAAGTTAACAAATTTGGTTCATGATTATCTTGATTTGTAGAGGGGGGAAAAAATCAAGGGTATAAGTTTGCATTAAACCCCCCAATATTAAAGCAAACATTTAATAACATGCTAAATTGTTATGGTAATTTCCAAAGGTCATACTGCAAGTCATATTGCGATCAAATCAATCAGTCCTCATTACTGAACCATTATATTATAATAAATATACAGGTAACTGACTAAAGGAAACACTTGAGTAAATGAGGGATAGAAAGTATATTGAATGTATGTGCTTCCACACAGGTGTGGTTGCTGAGTTAATTTAACAATTAACATCCCGTCATGTACATCGCTTCGGAAAGTATTCAGACCACTTGACCTTTTCAACCTTTTGTTACGTTACAGCCTTAATCTAAAATATATATTTTTAAATCCTCCCCAATACACCATAAAACATATTTACATAAGTATTCAGACCCTTCGCTATGAGACTTGAAAATGAGCTCCGGTGCATCCTGTTTCCATTGATCATTCTTGAGATGTTTCTACAACTTGATTGGAGTCAACCTGTGGTAAATTCAATTGATTGGGCATGATTTGGAAAGGCACACACCTGTCTATATAAGGTCACACAGTTGAGAGTGCATGTCAGAGCAAAAAACAAGCCATGAGGTCGAAGGAATTGTCCGTAGAGCTCCGAGACAGAATTGTATCGAGGCACAGATCTGGGGAAGGGTACCACAACATTTCTTCAGCAGTGATGGCACCCAAGAACACAGTGGCCTCCATAATTCTTAAATTGAAGTTTGGAACAACCAAGACTTTTCCTAGAGCTGGCCAAAATGAGCAATTGGGGGAGAATGGCTTTGGTCAGGGTTGACCAAGAACCCGATGGTCACTCTGACAGAGCTCCATAGTTCCTTGTAGCGTCATGCCAAAGAAGACTCGAGGCTCTAATCACTGCCAAAGGTGTTTCAACAAAGTACTGAGCAAAGGGTCTGAATACTTATGTAAATATTATTTCAGTTTTTTATTTATACATTTGCCAAAAAAAACCTACAATTGTGGTTTTGCTTTGTCATTATGGGGTATTGTGTGTAGATTGGTGAGGGGAAAAAACAAGTGAATCCATTTCAGAATAAGGCTGTATCAAAATGTGGATAAAGTCAAGGGGTCTGAATACTTTCCAAATGCACTGTATAAAAATGCCTAGTTGCCCATTATTTTGGCTACAATGGCAAGGAGAGATCTCAGTGACTTGAAAGAGGGGTCTCAAATGAGCATTTTTTTCACTAATTTGAATTTTGACCAATCAGATCATCTCTGAAAAATATCTGATTTGAAAATATCTGATGTGATCGGTCAAAAGAACAATCAGTGGAAAAAAATATCAGAATTGGGCTGCCTGTGTAAATGCAGCCACAGTGACCAGATCTCAACACAATTGAACACTTATTGGAGATTCTGGAGATGTGCCACCATCAACAAAACATCAAATGATGGAATTTCTGGTGGAAGAATGGCGTCGCATCCCTCCAATATAGTTCCAGACACTTCTAGAATCTATGCTAAGGTGCATTAAAGCTAGTGCTGGCCAAACGCCCTAGTAAGATGCTTAATGGTAGTGTTTCCTTTATTTTGGCAGTTACCTGTAATTGCATAAGAGTGTTTCAACATCTTTGCCAAAGATTTGAACAGGTTTTAACTTGTCGAAGTAGACAGGCTTTTAACTTGTCGTGACTAAAGTACAGCTCTACCGATATAAAATCATTTGAACCTGACTGAATTTGATGCCACAATCAAGTTCCTTGTATTTCTTTAATTTATAATTTCCTTAAAATAAGTGACATCTGTATGCTTGTACATTTAAAAAAAAAATTAAGGACGATGTGGTGAGTGACATAGAAGGATTTTAAATATGCACTATTATGTACATGTACTTGTACTTAATATCATTATATCAACGTTTAGAATAACATTTTGCTTATTTGCCTCCTAAAATTAAATACACTTTGAATTTTAAACTACTCTGACATAACACAACACCCTGGTCTTATTTACGTTTCACCAGCTGTTTGTAATTTTTTTGTCACCCAGGCCATCATTTGTCCTAAAAGCTGGTGCTGTCTGATATATACACAGGAAGTCAGTGATAAAGGATGAGATGAAAGGCTTCCCTTCACACAACAGGGTCGAAGGGCAAATTAAGATGGATTCAGGAATTACACTGAAATTGGAGCGCTTTGTGGGGGTTTGATTCTCAACTGAAATTATATTAATCAGGGGTTGCCACAATCTCTCATTGAACTACAGATGACTACATCGTTTCAATCTAGTCACTCACTGAATGCATTATCTATCTATAGTGAGCTCATGCCAGCAGTATCAGAGCTTACAGTTAGAGTTTATTTTCTTGTGGTTCGCCTCCACTGCCCACATGATAGTAGAGCCATTTTGGATCGAGGGTGACGTAGTTTCCATGGCAACAACCAAATGGAGTGGGGACAAGGGGATGATACACTTTTTTTTATTAGAGGTCCGAAATTGGGCAGTGCGTCAGCTGGTCTAATGGAAATTAAACAAATGAGATCCACAAGGCCAAAATTTGTGAGCTCGCTAGCCTTTCCTCTTAGTGTAGGAGCAGGTTGCCTGGGTGCAGTTCTCCCACAGTCATAGGCAGCCTTTTGTCTCCATGCATAAACAAATTCCACACAACCTCTGACACAGTCAGAGACGCATTCCTTTCCCACACAACAATGAGGGCTTTTGTGTGCAGGCCGCCCTGTGTTTTCTTTTCATTTTTATTGCTTTGGAACTTTTTGCATGGAAAATGGTATAATCTCTCGGGTGGTTTTGCTCCATTTGATCGCAGCTGTACTAGTGTGTCTTCCCCCAGAAGTCAAGGACAAAAGAACCAAATGCTTTGAGGCATGTGATGTTATCTTTTGTTGAAGTCCTATCATTATTTGTTTAATGCCTAGGGGTTGTTGATGGTGAAAATATGAAAAGACTCAAGAATTTATCAAAGGGTAAGCTATACAAGAAGCCCCAATGAAGCCACTATTTCAGCTACTATTTGGACTCTTGATGTGTGTTCTAAATAGAGCAGACAAGAAATACATCTTAGATAGAACGAACCCTGCTCCTACATAAAAAAATTACAATTTATTTATTTTTTATTTCACCTTTATTTAACCAGATAGGTAACTTGAGAACAAGTTCTCATTTACAATTGCGACCTGGCCAAGATAAAGCAAAGAAGTTCGACACATACACAGAGTTACACATGGAGTAAAACAAACATACAGTCAATAATACAGTAGAAACAAGTCTACATACAATGTGAGCAAATGAGGTGAGATAAGAGAGGTAAAGGAAAGAAAAAAGGCCATGGTGGCAAAGTAAATACAATATAGCAAGTAAAACACTGGAATGGTAGATTTGCAGTGGAAGAATGTGCAAAGTAGAAATAAAAATAATGGGGTGCAAAGGAGCAAAATAAATAAATAAATACAGTAGGGAAAGGGGTAGTTGTTTGGGCTAAATTATAGGTGGGCTATGTACAGGTGCAGTAATCTGTGAGCTGCTCTGACAGCTGGTGCTTAAAGCTAGTGAGGGAGATAAATGTTTCCAGTTTCAGAGATTTTTGTAGTTAATTCCAGTCATTGGCAGCAGAGAACTGGAAGGAGAGGCGGCCAAAGAAAGAATTGGTTTTGGGGGTGACCAGAGACATATACCTGCTGGAGCGCGTGCTACAGGTGGGTGATGCTATGGTGACCAGCGAGCTGAGATAAGGGGGGACTTTACCTAGCAGGGTCTTATAGATGACATGGAGCCAGTGGGTTTGGCGACAAGTATGAAGCGAGGGCCAGCCAACGAGAGCGTACAGGTCACAATGGTGGGTAGTATATGGGGCTTTGGTGACAAAACAGATGGCACTTTGATAGACTGCATCCAGTTTGTTGAGTAGGGTATTGGAGGCTATTTTGTAAATGACATCGCCGGAGTCGAAGATTTGTAGGATGGTCAGTTTTACAAGGGTATGTTTGGCAGCATGAGTGAATGATGCTTTGTTGCAAAATAGGAAGCCAATTCTAGATTTAACTTTGGATTGGATATGTTTGATGTGAGTCTGGAAGGAGAGTTTACAGTCTAACCAGACACCTAGGTATTTGTAGTTGTCCACATAAGTCAGAACCGTCCAGAGTAGTGATGTTGGACAGGCGGGCAGGAGCAGGCAGCAATCGGTTGAAGAGCATGCATTTAGTTTTACTTCTAATTGAGAGCAATTGGAGGCCACGGAAGGAGAGTTGTATGGCATTGAAGCTCGTCTGGAGATTGCATAGTGGAGAAGGTATGGTGGGATTCGAAATTGTCGGTGATCTGTTTGTTGACTTGGCTTTCGAAGACCTTAGAAAGGCAGGGTAGAATAGATATAGGTCTGTAGAAGTTTGGGTCAAGAGTGTGTCCCCCTGTGAAAAGGGGGATGACAGCAGCTGCTTTCCAATCTTTGGGAATCTCAGAGAGGTTGAACAGGCTATTAATAGGTGTGGCAACAATTTCTGCAGATCATTTTAGAAAGAAAGGGTCCAGATTGTCTAGCCCGGCTGATTTGTAGGGGTCCAGATTTTGCAGCTCTTTCAGAACATCAGCTGACTGGATTTGGGAGAAGGAGAAATGGGGAAGGCTTGGGCGAGTTGCTGTGGGGGGGTGCAGTGCTGTTGACCAGGGTAGGGGTAGCCAGGTGGAAAGCATGGCCAGCCGTAGATAAATGCTTCTTGAAATTCTCAATTATAGTGGATTTATCAGTGGTTTCCTATCTAGTGCAGTGGGCAGCTGGGAGGAGGTGTTCTTATTCTCCATTGACTTTACAGTGTCCCAGAACTTTTTTGAGTTAGTGTTGCAGGAAGCAAATTTCTAACTGCCTATGTATAATGGTTTCTAGCTTCCCTGGGGGGGGGGGGGGGGGGGGGGGGGGGGGGGGGGTTGTTCGATGCTAATGCAGAACGCCATAGGATGTGTTTGTGTTGGTTAAGGGCAGTCAGGTCTGGGGAGAACCAAGGGCTATATCTGTTCCTGGTTCTAAATTTCTTGAATGGGGCATGCTTATTTAAGATGGTGAGGAAGGCATTTAAAAAAAATAACCAGGCAACCTCTGCTGATGGGATGAGATCAATATCCTTCCAGGATACTACGGCCAGGTCGATTAGAAAGGCCTGCTCGCTGAAGTGTTTCAGGGAGCGTTTGACAGTGATGAGTGGAGGTCGTTTGACCGCTGACCCATTACGGATGCAGGCAATGAGGCAGAGATCGCTGAGATCTTGGTTGAAGACAGCAGAGGTGTATTTAGAGGGCAAGTTAGTTAGGATGATATCTATGAGGGTACCTCCCTTTGGGGAGATACTTGGCAGGTTCATTGATCATTTGTGTGAGATTGAGGGCATCAAGCTTAGATTGTAGGATGGCTGGGGTGTTAAGCATGTTCCAGTTTAGGTCGCCTAGCAGCACGAGCTCTGAAGATAGATGGGGGGCAATCAGTTCACATATGGTGTCCAGAGCACAGCTGGGGGCAGAGGGTGGTCTATAGCAGGCGGCAACGGTGAGAGACTTGTTTTTAGAGAGGTGGATGTTTAAAAGTAGAAGTTCAAATTGTTTGGGTACAGACCTGGATAGTAGGGCAGAACTCTGCAGGCTATCATTGCAGTAGATTGCAAAACTGCCCCCTTTGGCAGTTCTCTCTTGTCTGAAAATGTTGTAGTTTGGGATGAAAATTTCAGAATTTATTGGTGGTCTTCCTAAGCCAGGATTCAGACACAGCTAGAACATCCGGGTTGGCAGAGTGTGTTAAAGCAGTGAATAAAACAAACTTAGGGAGGAGGCTTCTAATGTTAACATGCATGAAACCAAGGCTATTACGGTTACAGAAGTCATCAAAAGAGAGATGAGAGAACAATGAGAGAACACAATAAAGAATATGACAATGGAGGGCAGCTATTCATTTACATTTACATTACATTTAAGTCATTTAGCAGACGCTCTTATCCAGAGCGACTTACAAATTGGTGCATTCACCTTATGACATCCAGTGGAACAGCCACTTTACAATAGTGCATCTACATATTTTAAGGGGGGTGAGAAGGATTACTTTATCCTATCCTAGGTATTCCTTAAAGAGGTGGGGTTTCAGGTGTCTCCGGAAGGTGGTGATTGATTCCGCTGTCCTGGCGTCGTGAGGGAGTTTGTTCCACCATTGGGGAGCCAGAGCAGCGAACAGTTTTGACTGGGCTGAGCGGGAACTGTACTTCCTCAGTAGTAGGGAGGCGAGCAGGCCAGAGGTGGATGAACGCAGTGCCCTTATTTGGGTGTAGGGCCTGATCAGAGCCTGGAGGTACTGAGGTGCCGTTCCCCTCACAGCTCCGTAGGCAAGCACCATGGTCTTGTAGCGGATGCGAGCTTCAACTGGAAGCCAGTGGAGAGAGTGGAGGAGCGGGGTGACGTGAGAGAACTTGGGAAGGTTGAACACCAGACGGGCTGCGGCGATCAATCCCTATCGTGAAAATTCTGCATTACAGCGTGATTCAAATTTAAAGGCAATGTTACAACATTAGCAGAGACTACATTCACAGTAAGCGCAGCATATATCGGCTCAATTGGAAATTACCTTTACATTTCGAGCGCTATTTATTTTTTCACATACACATGGTTAGCAGATGGTAATGCGAGTGTAGCGAAATGCTTGCTCTTCTAGTTTCGACAGTGCAGTAATAACAACTAAACTAACAATTCCACAACAACTACCTAATATACACAAATCTAAAGGGATGGAATAAGAATATGTAAATATACATTTATGGATGAGCCTGTCCTTGACCGAGCGGCATAGGCAAGATGCAATAGATGGTATAAGGTACAGCATATACTGTACATATGAGATGAGCAATGTAAGATATGTAAACATTATTAAAGTGGCTCTATTTAAAGTGACTAGTGATCCATTTATTAAAGTGGCCAATAATTTGAGTCTGTATGTAGGCAGCAGTCTCTCTGTGTTCGTGATGGCTGTTTAACAGTCTGATGGCCTTGAGATAGAAGCTGCTTTTCAGTATCTCGGTCTCAGCTTTGATGCACCTATACTGACCTTGCCTTCTGGATGGTAGCGGGGTGAACAGGCAGTGGCTGTTGTACTTGATGATTTGTAAGTCGCTCTGGATAAGAGCGTCTGCTAAATGACTTAAATGTAAATGTAATGATCTTTTTGGCCTTCCTGTGACATCGGGTGCTGTAGGTGTCCTGGAGGGCAGGTAGTTTTCCCCCGGTGATGCGCTGTGCAGACCACACCACATCTGGAGAGCCTTGCGGTTGAGGACGGTGCACCTTCTTCACCACACTGTCTGTGTGGGTAGACCATTTCAGTTTGTCCGTGATGTGTAAGCCGAGGAACTTAACACTTTAGACCTTCTCCACTACTGTCCTATCGATGTGGATAGAGGGGTGCTCCCTCTGCTGTTTTCTGAGGTCCACGATGAGGGGAGGGGGAGGGGCTGACTATGCACCCTTGTGGGGCCCCAGTGTTGAGGATCAGTGAAGTGGAGATGTTGTTTCCTACCTTCACCACCTGGGGGCGGCCCATCAGAAAGTTCATGACCCAGTTGCACAGGGCGGGTTTAAGACCCAGGGCCTCAAGCTTAATGATGAGCTTGGAGGGTACTGTGGTGTTAAATGCTGAGCTGTAGTCAATGAACAGCATTCTTACATAAGTATTCCTCTTGTACAGAATGGGATAAGGCAGTGTACAGTGTGATGGCGATTGCATCGTCTGTGGACCTGTTGTGGCGGTATGCAAACTGAAGGGGGTCTAGGGTGGCAGGTAAGGTGGAGGTGATATGATCCTTGACTAGTCTCTCAAAGCACTTCATGATGACAGAAGTGTGTGCTATAGGGAGATAGTCATTTTGTTCAGACTACTATTTGCCTTCTTGGGTACAGGAACAATGGTGACCATCTTGAAGCATGTGGGGAGAGCAGACTGGGATAGGGAGCAATTGAATCCGTCCGTTAACACACCAGGCTGCTGGTCTGCACATGCTCTGAGGACGCGGCTAGGGATGCCGTCTGGGCCAGCAGCCTTGTGAGGGTTAACACGTTTAAATGTCTTACTCAAGTCGGCCACGGAGACGGAGACGGAGACGGAGGGGGGGGGGCTGCAGTCCGCAACATGTTGGTGTCCGTGACGTGGCTGATTTTCTTTTTGTAGTCCCTAATTGGCTGTAGACCCTGCCACATACGTCTCGTGTCTGAGCCGTTGAATTGCGACTCCACAATGTCCATATATCGACATTTAACTAATTTGATTGCCTCGCAGAGGGAATAACTAAACTGTTTATATTCTGACATATTCCCAGTCATCTTTCCATAGTTAAATGCGGTGGTTTGCACTTTCAGTTTTGCGCGAATGCCGCCATCTATCCACGGTTTATGGTTAGGGTAGCTTCAGCGATACAGATTGAATTAAATCCGATCACACTTTTTGTCTTACCTTTAAAAGGCAATGTTCCAACATTCGCCGAGACCACGTTCAAGGTAAACACTGCATATGTCGGCTCAATCGGAAGTTACCTTTAACAAACAATAACAAAGCGAGCACCCCACCATTGATTTGGTAAATAGCTAAGGGATGGGGCTGGAGAAACGTAACTACTCTCAAATTCATAGACAGAGCTATGGATGCATTCCATGAGTTCAAAAATTACAGTTTTAATCATATTTTCAAGCTATACTGTGTTTGTTTAGAGTTATATTGTTTACAAACAAAGGAGTAAAACAATTACAGTACATTCGGGAAAGTATTCAGACACCTTGACTATTTCCACATTGTGTTACTTTACAGTCTTATTCTAAAATGGATTTAAATGTTGTTTTTCCTCATCAATTTACAGACAATACCCCATAATGACAAAGCAAAAATCATTGTTTATAATTTCGGGCAAATTTATTAAGATCATAAAACAGGCTTGGAGTTTGCCAAAAGGTACCTAAAGGATTCTCAGACCATGAGAAACAAAATTCTCTGGTCTGATGAAACCAAGATTGAACTATTTGGCCTGAATGCCAAGGCTTACATCTGGGGGATATATGGCACCATCCCTACGCTGAAGAATGGTGGTGGCAGCATCAGGCTGTGGGGATGTTTTTCAGCGGCAGGGACTGGGAAACTAGTCAGGATCGAGGGAAAGACGAACGGCGCAAAGTAACACAATGTGGAAATAGTCAAGGTGTCTGAATACTTTCCCGAATGTACTGTAATTGTTTTACTCCTTTGTTTGTAAACAATATAAAGAGATTCTTGATGAAAACCTGCTCCACAACGCTCAGGACATCAGACTGGGGCGAACGTTCACCTTCCAACAGGACAACAACCTTAAGTACACAGCCAATACAATGCAGGAGTGGCTTTGGGACAAGTCTCTGAATGTCCTTGAGTGGACAAGCCAGAGCCCGGATTGAACCCGATCGAACATCGCTGGAGAGACCTGAAAATTACTGTGCAGCGACGGTCCACATCCAACCTGACAGAGCTTGAGAGGATCTGCAGAGAAGAATGGGAGAAACTCCCCAAATACATGTGTGCCAAGGTGTGTCAAGCTCTTAGCGTCATACCCAAGAAGACTCGAGGCTGTAATCGCTGCCATAGGTGCTTCAACAAAGTACTGAGTAAAGGGTCTGAATACTTATGTAGATGTGATATTTCAGTTGTTTATTTAGAATACATTTACAAAAATACCTGTTTTTGCATTGTCATTATGGGGTATTGATTTTAGATTGATGAGCGGGAAAAAGCACGTTAATCCATTTCATTATAAGTCTGTAACAAAACAAAATGTGAAAAGAAACAAAGGGTCTGAATACTTTTCAAATGCACTGTATATATTTAAAGCAAGGATATATATATGTACTGTATATTTTGGAGGGGTTCTGATGGGGTAACACATTTAAACTCAGCTCATGATATATGTTTTTTTCTTAAAGAATCAAGGTGTATATACTGTATATCATGAATTTAAAAGTCCCAAAATGGATGTAGCAATTGCACATTGCCCCTTTAAATGTCAAGCATGCTATTACCTGGATTGAATCTAGGCCTAAAAACAGGGTCTGATTACACGTTCCCTGGGGCCGACATCCAAAATGTGTAGAATTGCAGGAAATTTGCTTTAAAACCCTAACATTTTCTCTCAGCATCATGGAAAAATGTGTAGAATAGCATGAGATTAGCTATAAAATTGCACAGTTTTCCTCACTACCCCATGGCAAAATGTGTAGAATTGCAGGAAGTTAACTGTCCCCCCCACCTTAACCAACCCTATCTTGAAATTTAAAGACAGAGAGATGCTTACCCTGGATTAGGAGGCCATTGTAATTGGTATGTCTCATTTCAAGAGGGGACTGGACTGTGTTTGGAAGGAAGTTTCAATAGCACAGCTAGGGAGTGGTACTCACGTAGCCTCTCATTGAAATCTGATGGAGGGAATGAGTCTTGTCTCTGAAGCCAGACTGAAACAGCACTACTACTCAACTACTACACCTGTTTGACTCATCCTCTCGCTATGTCATTCTTTCTCTCTGTCTCTCCAGCTCTCCTTTCCATATGACTAGCTCTCCCAATTTTTCTCTGCCTACGGCAATGCCATTTTCTCATTCCCCACACTGAGTCATACGAAACAGTTCCACCCACCTGAACTTTGGACGTGCTCACCCATTCACTGACACACTGAATAAACACATATATCAGGACATAGCTCAGGCTTTATGCTGAGATCACACAGCAGGGACACAACACAGAGGAAAGCCTAAATGGCCGGTCCTGGGTTGTATTCATTTGGCACAAAATGGAAGAATACTGATTGAAACAGAGGGACAACCAAAACTTACCCCCCCAAAAAACACTTTTTTTCTGTTACAAAACATTTTTCTCCAGTGTGCCCCAATGAATACAAGTCAGGGCCCCTTAGTATGAGTTACAACAACATCTATCATGAGGTCATTCAGAGTTAAATGACTAGGAGGTCCCCCAATGGTCTTGTCGGTACAGAATGTGGCTGTATGCTCGAGTATTTCCATGATTTCCTGTGAGTAAGCAGCAGTGCTCAGGGGGAAGTGTTGACGGGATGGAGAGTGGGAATTGACAGATACTGCAGAGGACCATCCATTTGTTCAAGGACCATCCTAGGGGAGAGGAGACAGGTAGGTAACACTGAATGACAACTGGAGAGAAAAAAAGGAATGATGGGGAAATAACTGAGGAGTGGTTGGAATTTCCTGAACAGTCACTGGTAGAAGGCACTCGCTACACTGTCTAATGTAGAGGGGGCCAGCTTTGATTGTAAAATCAATAAATCACTTATGTCAATTGATGGGGTGCTGTGGCTGAAACATTGATGTTCTTTTAACATTGCTATTGTTTTGGACAAGCTGATGCCAGTATTACTTTTGCTCCTATTTTTAACAGTTTAGAATTGTTTGAGTGATTACAAAATAACCAATAGGAAGTGAAGATCCTATTTGTTTTGAAAAGTCAATAATACTTTTAGTAATACTGAATGGATAATCAGAATGTATGTATGAAGGAAATTACTCAGATTGTGGAGTGAGCCTTTAAGCTCTTATCTTTTTTTTTCTTTAACCTTTATTATTTTTATTTATCATGTTGTAGTTTTAACATTGAGTCCACCAGTTGCCATACACTGTTTTGTTTGGACCATTCAGTGTGTGTGTTTGTTACGTTCCCCAGTTTCTGTGTTGTGGTTTGTGTATTTGTCTGTGTGAGTGTGTGTGTGTGTTTCAGGAAAATGGCTGATTGGTCGACTCCATGGCAAATTGGACCCTCTCGTCAGAAACAGCTGTCTTCAATTACAGACTCCTTCTGAATCAAAATAAACCAGTGTTCTGTTGCTCAGACGATAGATTATTGCTGAGAGAATAGAGCTTGAGGGTGATAGCATGTGTTGGTTGTGTGTTAGAAAGAGCTTATTGTTATGGCCTATATTGATTGTTGTTCAGAGAGTTTCTTTGATATTTTGTGTTGGTTGTTGCTCAAATAGTTTTTGTGTAGTATTTTGTAGCCAGTCCTGAAAAGGTATGTGTATGCCAAAAGGACTGTTTGTGATTAGTAATTATTCTGTTTTGGGGAAAACATTTTTCCCAGGGGTGAAGGGGAAGGCATCTTGGGAGTACTTAGGCAAGAGGCCTGCGGGCATACATAACTCGTAGTAGTTTACGGTCTATGCACACTAGGTAAGACCTGGGCGGACCACCCCCTGTATTTTGGTTAGTGCACCAGGTGGTGCTAGTTAGGTAAGTAGTGGGTAGGCAGGTAAGGTAGAGGGGGCTTTGATATTTTACTTTCTTTGCTTTGGTTCCGTTCAGCCCCTTTTCCCCAAAATTACCGTATGACGGACTAAATTCCTTGTAAACGGTACCATTCTCTGCCTTTCATCCTTACTCGCACCTACAAATCCCATACCTCTTTTGTTCCACGGGAGTTGAGTTGTAGCAGGGTGTTGCGTTCCCTCTTCCTAGAAGAGTATGTAACAGTAGTATAAACAAACTGTATTTGTTTGAGGGGTGGGGGTACAGACATTGTATGAATAGTGTTTACTGGTCTCATGTTTTAGTCTGAAATTCACAGGTATGGATTTGTGGGTGATGGAAGCCTGTCTGCAAAAATAATTTCAACATCTGTGCAGTATTCTGAAGTGTTGTTTATCCTGGAGAAACAATGCCAACACATTACACCTTCCAGTCACCGAATTGGCCTGGGCTGAGGGAGTCTTGTTCAGTGAGGTGTAACCTTTTCGAGCACAATTGATGATCTTACTATATAGAGCACAAGCATTCAAATGTGGGCAAATTGCAAAACAAATGCCTGTGTTACCTTCAAATGCTAAAGTCAAGGTTTACTTGGTATAAATAGGCTAGCCTAGGTGAGAGAAGGTCAATGAGGGAATGATTTCTCAGAAGATGGCTGTTTAACAGTCTGATGGTCTTGAGATAGAAGCTGTTTTTTAGTCGCTTGGTCCCAGCTTTGATGCACCTGTACTAACATCGCCTTCTGGATGGTAGCCGGGTGAACAGGCAGTGGCTCGGGTGGTTGTTGTTCTTGATGATCTTTTTGTCTTTCCTGTGACATCGGATGCTGTAGGTGTCCTGGAGGGCAGGTAGTTTGTCCCCGGTAATGCGCTGTGCAGACTGCACCACCTTCTGGAGAGCCTTGCGGTTGAGGGCAATGCAGTTGCCGTACCATGCGGTGATAAAGCCAGACAGGATGCTCTCAATTGTGCATCTGTAAAAGTTTCTGAGGGTTTTAGGTGACAAGCCAAATTCCCTTGATCCTGACTAGTGTCCCAGTCCCTGCCACTGAAAAACATCCCCACAGCATGATGCTGCCACCACCGTGCTTCACCATATGGATGGTACAAGGTTTCCTCCAGACATGACGCTTGGCATTCAGGCTGAAAAGTTCAATCTAGTTATCAGTCCAGAGAATCTTGTTTCTCATTGTTGGAGACTCCTTTAGGTGCCTTTTGGCAAACTCCAAGTGGGCTGTCATGTGCCTTTTATTGAGTGGCTTCCATTTGTCCACTCTACCTGGCCTGATTGGTAAGGTGCATAGATGGTTGACCTTCTGGAAGGTTCTCCCATGTCCACAGAGGAACTCTGGAGCTCTGTCATGGTCACCTCTCACCTCCCCTGATTACTCAGCTCTAGGAAGAGTCTTGGTGGTTCCAAACTTCTTCCATTTAAGAATGATGGAGGCCACTGTTCTTGGGGACCTTCAATGCTGTTGATATTTTGGTACCCTTCCCCAGATCTGTGCCTCTACACAATCCTGTCTCGGAGCGCTACGGACAATTCCTTTGACTTCATGGCTTGGTTTTTGCTCTAACATGCACTGTCAACTGGGGGATATTTTATAGACAGATGTGTGCCTTTCCAAATCATGTCCAATCAATTGAATTTACCTCAGTCAAGTTGTAGAAACATCTCAAGGATGATCAATGGAAACAGGATGCACCTGAGCTCAATTTCAAATTTTCATAGCAAAGGGTCTGAATACGTATGTAAATAAGGTATTACCGTTTTTATTTTGTATACATTTGTATATACATTTCCAACAGATCTAAATCAGGCAAGAACTTATCCACGTAGAACAATTAGGGTTTCCAATCTTTCCAAAATAATCTGGTGATTGATGGTGTCAAAAGAGGCACTAAGGTCTAAGAGCACAAGGACAGACGCAGAGCCATGGTCTGACGCCATTTAAAGGAACTCTAACACCTTCACAAGTGTGGTCTCAGTAATATGATGGTGTCTAAAAGCAGACTGGAGCGTTTTGTATGCATTTATTTGTCTTCAGGAAGGCAGTGAGTTGCTGAGCAACAGTTGTTTTCCCCAAAATTGAGAGGAATGAGAGATTTTATATAGGCCGATAGTTTTAAAACATTTCTGGGTCACAGTTTGGCTTTTTCCGGCTTTATTACTGCCACTTTTAGTCAGTTACGTACACATCCAGAGGATAGGGAGCCATTTATTATGTTCAATATAGGAAGGCCAAGCACAGGAAGTAGCTCTTGATATATTAGTTGGAATAAATGAATGTGCAGTAATGAATGTGTTGAGATACAGGATTAAAAAACTTGATCCGAGTTCATGGCATTTCTGTGCAAACTCAGGACAACTGAGTTTTGAAGAAATATGTCAATTCAAAGCGAGGTCAGAAGTTTGCTTTATAATGATCATCATTTTTTTTTGTCTAAAGTTCATGAATTCATCACTGCTGAAGTGAAGGCCATCCTCACTTGGGGAATACTGCTTTTTAATTAGCTTTGCAACGGCATATATTTTTGGGGGGAAGATTGTTGAAAAAATAGGGAATCAGGTTGAAAAGGTAGGCTGATTGAGTAGCAGTGCTTTTCGATATTGCACGGTACTATTCCTGTCATGTATTGTCATAGATTGTCATGTCTTGTCCCTGTGCTTTCTCTTCTATTCGTTTCCCCCTGCTGGTCTTATTAGGTTTCTTTCCCTCTCTCTTTCCCTCTCTCTCTCTATCGTTCCGTTCCTGCTCCCAGCTGTTCCTCATTCTCCTAACGACCTCGTTTACTCTTTCACACCTGTCCCCTATTTTGCCCTCTGATTAAGTCTCTATTTCTCTCTTCGTTTCTGCTTCTGTCCTTGTCGGATCCTTGTTTGCTGTGCTGTGTTCTTGTTCCGTCCTGTCGTGTTTTTGCCTTCATCAGATGCTGCGTGTGAGCAGGTGTCTCTGTCAGCTACGGCCTGCGCCTACCCGAAGCGACCTGCAGTCTGTGGCCGCTTATCCTGTTATTCCCCTCTACAGACTAGAGGATTTCTGTTATTCCCCGTTTGGACATTTCCTGTTAAGGATCCAGGATTTGTTATTTTCTGTTTGGACTTGAATAAACTCTGTTTCTGTTAAGTCGCTTTTGGGTCCTCACTCACCTGCATAACAGAAGGATCCGACCAAGAATGGACCCAGCGACTACGGATCCTCGCAACTCAGCCGTCGAGATCCAGGGAGCGATGCTCGGCAGACACGAGCAGGAATTGTCTGCTGCTCGTCATGCCGTTGAGACCCTGGCCGTTCAGGTCTCCGACCTCTCAAGACAGTTTCACAATCTCCGTCTCGATCCACCAGCTACTTCCTGGGCTTCCGAGTCTCCGGAACCAAGAATTAATAACCCACCGTGTTACTCTGGGCAGCCCACTGAATGCCGCTCGTTTCTCACCCAGTGTGATATTGTGTTCTCTCTCCAGCCCAACACATACTCAAGGGGTAGAGCTCGTATCGCCTACATCATATCTCTCTTTACTGGACGGGCTCGTGAGTGGGGCACGGCTATCTTGGAGGCAAGGGCTGAGTGTACTAACGAGTATCAGAACTTTAAAGAGGAGATGATACGGGTTTTTGATCGTTCAGTTTTTGGGAAGGAGGCTTCCAGGGCCCTGGCTTCCCTATGTCAAGGTGATCGATCCATAACGGATTACTCTATAGAGTTTCGCACTCTTGCTGCCTCCAGTGACTGGAACGAGCCGGCGTTGCTCGCTCGTTTTCTGGAGGGACTCCACGCTGAGGTTAAGGATGAGATTCTCTCCCGGGAGGTTCCTTCCAGCGTGGATTCTTTGATTGAACTCGCCATCCGCATAGAACGACGGGTAGATCTTTGTCACCGAGCTCGTGGAAGAGAGCTTGCGTTAACGGTGTCCCCCCTCTCCGCATCACTACCATCTCCCCCCACTGGCTCAGGTGTTGAGCCCATGCAGCTGGGAGGTATTCGCATCTCGACTAAGGAGAGGGAACGGAGAATCACCAACCGCCTCTGTCTCTATTGCGGTTCTGCTGGACATTTTGTCATTTCATGTCCAGTAAAAGCCAGAGCTCATCAGTAAGCGGAGGGCTACTGGTGAGCGCTACTACTCAGGTCTCTCCATCAAGATCCTGTACTACCTTGTCGGTCCATCTACGCTGGACCGGTTCGGCAGCTTCCTGCAGTGCCTTGATAGACTCTGGGGCTGAGGGCTGTTTTATGGACGAAGCATGAGCTCGGGAACATGACATTCCTCTCAGACAGTTAGGGGAGCCCACGGCCATGTTCGCCTTGGATGGTAGTCCTCTCCCCAGTATATTATGGGAAACACTACCTTTAACCCTCACAGTATCTGGTAACCCTGGTGGGCGTGGGAGCCATTCTGTCCCAGCGCTCCCATTCTGACGATAAGGTCCATCCTTGCGCGTATTTTTCTCATCGCCTGTCGCCGTCGGAACGTAACTATGATGTGGGAAACCGCGAACTGCTCGCCATCCGCTTAGCCCTAGGCGAATGGCGACAGTGGTTGGAGGGGGCGACCGTTCCTTTTGTCATTTGGACTGACCATAAGAACCTTGAGTACATCCGTTCTGCCAAACGACTCAATGCGCGTCAGGCTCGTTGGGCGTTGTTTTTCTCTCATTTCGAGTTCGTGATTTCTTATCGTCCGGGCACTAAGAACACCAAGCCTGATGCTTTATCCCGTCTCTTCAGTTCTTCTGTAGCCTCTACCGACCCCGAGGGGA
The DNA here is from genome assembly GCF_021184085.1 of Oncorhynchus gorbuscha. Taxonomy (NCBI): domain Eukaryota; kingdom Metazoa; phylum Chordata; class Actinopteri; order Salmoniformes; family Salmonidae; genus Oncorhynchus; species Oncorhynchus gorbuscha. The sequence goes on along the minus strand of NC_060193.1, from coordinate 36,064,394 downwards.
TTCTCCCTGAAGGGCGTGTTGTCGGGTTGACTGTCTGGGGAATTGAGAGACAGGTAAAGCAAGCACTCACTCACACTCCGTCGCCGTGCGCTTGTCCTAGTAACCTTCTTTTCGTTCCTGTTTCTACTCGTCTGGCCGTTCTTCAGTGGGCTCACTCTGCCAAGTTAGCTGGCCACCCCGGCGTTCAGGGTACGCTTGCTTCTATTCGCCAGCGCTTTTGGTGGCCTACTCAGGAGCGTGACACGCGCCGTTTCGTGGCTGCTTGTTCGGACTGCGCGCAGACTAAGTCAGGTAACTCTCCTCCTGCCGGTCGTCTCAGACCGCTTCCCATTCCTTCTCGACCATGGTCTCACATCGCCTTAGACTTTATTACCGGTCTGCCTTCGTCAGCGGGGAAGACTGTTATTCTAACGGTTGTCGATAGGTTCTCTAAGGCGGCTCATTTTATTCCCCTCGCTAAGCTTCCTTCCGCTAAAGAGACGGCACAAATCATCATTGAGAATGTGTTCAGAATTCATGGCCTTCCGTTAGACGCCGTTTCGAACAGAGGTCCACAATTCACGTCTCAGTTTTGGAGGGAGTTTTGTCGTTTGATTGGTGCTTCCGTCAGTCTCTCTTCCGGTTTTCATCCCCAGTCTAACGGTCAAGCAGAACGGGCCAATCAGACTATTGGTCGCATCTTACGCAGTCTTTCTTTTCGAAACCCTGCGTCTTGGGCAGAACAGCTCCCCTGGGCAGAAGACGCTCACAACTCGCTTCCTTCGTCTGCGACCGGGCTATCTCCTTTTCAGAGTAGCCTTGGGTACCAGCCCCCTCTGTTCTCGTCCCAGCTCGCCGAGTCCAGCGTTCCCTCCGCTCAGGCTTTTGTCCAACGTTGTGAGCGCACCTGGAGGAGGGTCAGGTCTGCACTTTGCCATTATAGGGCGCAGACTGTGAGAGCCGCCAATAAGCGTAGGACTAAGAGTCCTAGGTATTGTCGCGGTCAGAGAGTATGGCTTTCCACTCGTAACCTTCCCCTTACGACAGCTTCTCGCAAGTTGACCCCGCGGTTCATTGGTCCGTTCCGTATTTCTCAGGTCGTTAATCCTGTCGCAGTGCGACTTCTTCTTCCGCGACATCTTCGTCGCGTCCACCCTGTCTTCCATGTCTCCTTTGTCAAGCCTTTTCTTCGCGCCCCCGTTCGTCTCCCCCCCCCCCCCCGTCCTTGTCGATGGCGCACCTATCTACAGGGTCCGGAAGATTATGGACATGCGTTCTCGGGGACGTGGTCACCAGTACTTAGTGGATTGGGAGGGGTACGGTCCTGAGGAGAGGAGTTGGGTTCCATCTCGGGACGTGCTGGACCGTTCGTTGATCGATGATTTCCTCCGTTGCCGCCAGGGTTCCTCCTCGAGTGCGCCAGGAGGCGCTCGGTGAGTGGGGGGGTACTGTCATGTATTGTCATAGATTGTCATGTCTTGTCCCTGTGCTTTCTCTTCTATTCGTTTCCCCCTGCTGGTCTTATTAGGTTTCTTTCCCTCTCTCTTTCCCTCTCTCTCTCTATCGTTCCGTTCCTGCTCCCAGCTGTTCCTCATTCTCCTAACGACCTCGTTTACTCTTTCATACCTGTCCCCTATTTTGCCCTCTGATTAAGTCTCTATTTCTCTCTTCGTTTCTGCTTCTGTCCTTGTCGGATCCTTGTTTGCTGTGCTGTGTTCTTGTTCCGTCCTGTCGTGTTTTTGCCTTCATCAGATGCTGCGTGTGAGCAGGTGTCTCTGTCAGCTACGACCTGCGCCTACCCCGAAGCGACCTGCAGTCTGTGGCCGCTTATCCTGTTATTCCCCTCTACAGACTAGAGGATTTCTGTTATTCCCCGTTTGGACATTTCCTGTTAAGGATTCAGGATTTGTTATTTTCTGTTTGGACTTGAATAAACTCTGTTTCTGTTAAGTCGCTTTTGGGTCCTCACTCACCTGCATAACAATTCCACGGGACAAAACTAGATCCAGGGTATGATTGTGGCAATGTGTAAGTCCCGAGTCATGTTTGACAAAACCCGCTGAGTCAATGATGGCTTTCAAAAGATGGCTCATTCATCACAAAACCCACTGATATTCCCAACTACTTTAATATCTTTTTCATTGGTGAGATTGGCAAATTTAGGCATGACATGCCAGCAACAAACGCTGACACTAGACATCCAAGTATTTCTGACCAAATTATGAAAGACAATCATTGTAGTTTGGAATTTAGTAAAGTGAGTGTGGAAGAGGTAAAAAAAATATTGACAAGCAACCGGGTCTGACAACTTGGATGGAAAACTACTGAGGATAATGGCAGAGGATATTGCCACTCCTATTTGCCATATCTTAAATTAAGCCTACTAGAAAGTGTGTTCCCTCAGGCCTGGAAGGAAGAAAAAGTCATTCCCTTTCCTAAGAATAGTAAAGCACTCTTTCCTGGCTCAAATACCCGACCAATCAGCCTGTTACCAACCCTTATAGTTGGTAGTGTTTGACCAGATACAGAAAATAGTGTTTGACCAGATACAATGCTATTTTACAGTAATCAAATTGACAACAGATGTTCAGCACGCTTATAGGGAAGGACATTCAACAAGCACAGCACTCACACAAATTACTGATGATTGGCTGAGAGAAATATGATAAAAAGATTGAGGGGGCTATTTTGTTAGACTTCAGTGAGGATTTGGACATTATCGATCATAGTCTGCTGCTGGAAAGAATTATGTGTTATGGCTTTACACCCACTGCCATCAAATAAAATGTATTTGTCACATAACATCTTCTAAACATGTGTATTGCAGGTGTAGTGAAATGCTTGTGTTTCTAGCTCTAACAGTGCAGTAATATATAACAGTAATATCTAACAATCTCACAACAATACACACAAATCTAAGGTAAATGAATGGAATTAAGATGTAAATATTTGGGGCGAGCAATGTCAGAGCGGCATAGACTAAGATACAGTAGAATAGAATACAGTATATACATATGAGATGAGTAATGCCTAATGACTAGTGTTCCATTATTAAAGTGGCCAGTGATTCCAACTCTATGTATATAGGGCAGCAGCCTAATGTGCTAGTGATGGCTATTTAACAGTATCGTTAACACATGTAATGTGATTTCCGATCAATGAGGGAGCCTGGGATGCTGAAACAGGAAAGGGCCATCCCCAAACTGTTGCCAAAAAGTTGGAAACACAAAATCGTAAAGAATGTCATTGTGTGCTGTAGCGTTAAGATTTCCCTTCACTGGAACTAAGGGGCCTAGCCCGAACCATGAAAAACAGTCCCAAACCATTATTCCACGTTGAAAGTCACTGAACTCTTCATTAACGCCATTCTACTGCAAAAGTCTGTCTATTGAGATTGCATGGCTGTGTGCTCGATTGTATACACCTGTCAGCAATGGGTGTGGCTGAAATAGCCAAATTCACACATTTGAAGTGGTGTCCACATACTTTTGTATACAGTTGAAGTCGGAAGTTTATATACACTTAGGTTGGAGTCATTAAAACTCGTTTTTCAACCATTCCACAAAATTCTTGTTAACAAACTATAGTTTTGTCAAGTCGGTTAGGACATCTACTTTGTGCATGACACAAGCCATTTTTCCAACAATTGTTTACAGACAGAGTTTGTTTTACATATAATTCACTGTATCACAATTTCAGTGGGTCAGTTAACTGTGCCTTTAAACAGCTTGGAAAATTCCAGAAAATTATATCATAGATTTAGAAGTTTCTGATAGGCTAATTGATATCATTTGAGTCAATTGGAGATGTCCCTGTGGATGTATTTCAAGGCCTGCCTTCAAACTCTGGGCCTCTTTACTTGACATCATGGGAAAATCAAAAGAAGAACCTCCACAAGTCTACAATTCCTGAAGGTACCACGTCATCCTTGAGAGCAATTGCCAAATTCCTGAAGGTACCACGTTCATCTGTACAAACAATAGTACGCAAGTCTAAACAACAAGGGACCTCATAGCCGTCATACCACTCAGGAAGGAGACACGTTCTGTCTCTTAGAGATGAGCGTACTTTGGTGCAAAAAGTGGAAATCCATCCCAGAAGGACCTTGTGAAGATGCTGGAGGAAACAGGTACAAAAGTATCTATATCCACTGTAATACAATATCTTTATCCACATAACCTGAAAAGCCCCTCAGCAAGGAAGAAGCCACTGCTCCAAAACTGCACATGGGGACAAATATCGTACTTTTTGGAGAAATGTCCTCTGGTCTGATGAAACAAAAATAGAACTGTTTGGCCATAATGACCATTGTTGTGTTTGGAGGAAAAAGGGGGATGCTTGCAAGCCGCAGAACACCATCCCAACCGTGAGGTATGGGGGTGGCAGCATCATGTTGTGGGGTTGCTTTGCAGCAGGAGGGACTGGTGCACTTCACAAAATAGATGGCATCATGAGGAAGAGAACATTATTTGGATATATTGAAGCAGCATCTCAAGACATCAGTCAGGAAGTTAAAGCTTGGTCGCAAATGGGTCTTCAAATTGGACAATGACCATTTTGGAGGCCTACTAACCTGACTCAGTTACACCAGCTCTGTCAGGAGGAATGGGCCAAAATTCACGCAACTTATTGTGGGAAGCTTGTGGAAGGCTACCCGACACATTTGACCCAAGTTAAACAATGTAAAGGCAATGCTACCAAATACTAATTGAGTGTATGTAAACTTCTGACCCACTGGAAATGTGATTAAAGAAATGAAAGCTGAAATAAATCATTCTCTCTACAATTATTCTGACATTTCACATTCTTAAAAAAAATGGTGATCCTAACTGACCTAAAACAGGGATTAAATGTCAGGTATTGTGAAAACTGAGTTTAAATGTCTTTGGCTAAGGTGTATGTAAAATTACGACTTCAACTGTACATGTATATAGCACATTTCAATCATATTTAATTCAATTTCATGTTCATTCAATTGAGTCCTAATTTGTTATGATGTGCCCAATTTTGTGCATTATTGTTGGGTAGTCTAAGCATAATAAGCCGCATCCATATTTGCAGCAATAGGTGGTAATATCTCTCTAGGAGCTGATCCGTCATCGGTATTATGGGGTAATTATAATGGTAAGGTAAGATTTGAATGGAGAAAGCTGATCCAAGAGCACCACTGGTTTTCTTTTGATCCTGTAAGTTGCGACACTATGCCTCAACGACACACATAGCAAATGTTCTCACTGCATGGTGTTTTGGGAAACGCATGTTACATCTTCGGCCGTTGTAAGAATGATGAATCATTAAAACACTTCTAAGCCTAAGTTTCATCACTATATGGAAACTGGACAAACATACAGCACCAATATCAGCACCATTATAACTATTTAAAATGTTTACTTTTCCCACTCGTAATTGCTTGCCTGTTTGGATTTGTTTCTGTGACTAAGACTTAGATTTAGGCTGAACCCTGAAGAGTGATAAAAACATATCAATTAAAATTTTATTTTATTGGTCACATACACATATTTAGCAGATATTATTGCGGGTGTAGCGAATGCTTGTGCTCCTAGCTCCAACAGTGCAATATAACAACTACGTATCTCACAATTCACAACAATACACAAATCTAAAAGTAAAATAATCTAATAAAGAAATATATAATATTACGATGAGCAATGCCAGAGTTGTATTGACTAAAATACAGTAGAATAGAACACAGTATATACATATGAGATGCGTAAAGCATTATGTAAACATGATTAACGTGACTAGTGTTCCATTATTACAGTGGCCAGTGATTCCAAAAATATGTATATAGGGCAGCAGCCTCTAAGGTGTAGGGTTGAGTAGCCGGGTGGTAGCCTAGTGATGGTTATTTAACAGTCGGATGGCCTTGAGATAGAAGCTGTTTTTCAGTCTCTCGGTCCCAGCTTTGATGCATCTCACCTTCTGGATGAAAGCGGGGTGAACAGGTAGTGGCTCATGTGGTTGTTGTCCTTGATGGTCTTTTTGGCCTTCCTGTAGGTGTCGTGGAGGGCAGGTAGTTTTCTCCCGGTAATGCGTTAGGCAGACCGTACCACCCTCTGGAGAGCCCTCTTGTTGCGGGTGGTGCAGTTGCCGTACCAGGCGGTAATGCAGCCCGACAGGATGCTCTCAATTGTGAGGGTGTTAAGGGCCAAGCCGAATTTCTTCAGCCTCCTGAGCGCTGTTGCGCCTTCTTCACCACACTGTCTTTGTGGGCGGACCATTTCAGATCATCAGTGATGTGTACACCGAGGAACTTGAAGCTTTCCACCTTCTCTACTGCGGTTCCGTCGTCCCTCTGCTGTTTCCAAGTCCACGATCAGCTCATTTATTTGTTGACGTTGAGGGAGATATTATTTTACTGGCCCCACTCCGCCAGGGGCCTCACCTTCTCCCTGTAGGCTGTCTCGTCATTGTTGGTAATCAGGCCTATACCAGGTGCAGTATCTGTGAGTAGCTGTAAATCATAATGGCGGCAGGGTAGCCTAGTGGTTAGATCGTTGGACTAGTAACCGAAAGGTTGCAAGTTCATATCCCCGAGCTGACAAGGTACAAATCTGCCCCTACCCACTGTTCCTAGGCTCTCATTGAAAATAAGAATTTGTTCTTAACTGACTTGCCTAGTTAAATGAAGGTAAAAAATAATATTTTTATTTTTCACCTTTAGTTAACCAGGTAGGCTAGTTGAGAACAAGTTCTCATTTACAACTGCGACCTGGCCAAGACAAAGCAAAGCAGTGCAACACAAACAACAACACAGAGTTACACATGGAATAAACAAGCGTACAATCAATAACACAATAGAAAAAAAGAAAGTCTATATACAGTGTGTGCAAAAGGCGTGAGGAGGTAAGGCAATAAATAGGCCATAGTAGCAAGTCATTATACTTTAGCAAATTAACACTGGAGTGATAGATGTGCAGATGATGATGTGCAAGTAGAAATACTGGTGTGCAAAAGAGCAGAAAAGTAAATAAAACAATATGGGAATGAGGTAGGTAGATTGGATGGGCTATTTACAAATGGGCTATGTACAGCTGCAGTGATCGGTTAGCTGCTCGGATAGCCGATGTTTAAAGTTATTGAGGGAAATTTAAGTCTCCAGCTTCATTGATTTTTGCAATTCGTTCCAGTCATTGGCAGCAGAGAACTGGAAGGAAAGGCGGCCAAAGAGGTGTTGGCTTTTGGGGGTGACCAGTGAGATATACCTGCTGGAGCGCGTGCAACAGGTGGGTGTTGTTATCTTGACCTGTGTGTGTGTGTGTGTGTGTGTGTGTGTATGTGTGTGTGTGTGTGTGTGTGTGTGTGTGTGTGTGTGTGTGTGTGTGTGTGTGTGTGTGTGTGTGTGTGTGTGTGTGTGTGTGTGTGTGTGTGTGTGAGAGAGAGAGAGAGAGAGAGAGAGAGAGAGAGAGAGAGAGAGAGAGAGAGAGAGAGAGAGAGAGAGAGAGAGAGAGAGAGAGAGAGAGTATATGTGCTCATCTGGGTGAGATGGTCCTGACACTCACACATTAGGCTCTAGGTGCTTTAGTAAACAAAATGTGATCCTCACAATGTCTGATTGACCAGAACCACTTCAAAATGGCATGGCTGCTATACTGGATGAAGGGTTCGCACCCAAGAATACTTGATGAAGTGGCTTTCGCTTTTCACGCCAACCTCTCCCAGTGTAAAACCCTACTGCTTTCGTGATGCCCCAGTGTAGCTCCGTTGTTACACTTTGGTGCAATCTCAAAAGTATTCATCCCCCTTGGCGTTTTTCCTAATTTGTTGCATTACCATCTGTAATTTAAATGGATTTTTATTTGGATTTCATGTAATGGACATACACAAAATAGTCCAAATTGGTGAAGTGAATTGAAAAAAAAAACTTTACATAAATGTAAAGAAATATAAAACTGAAAAGTGGTGTGTGCATATGTGTTCACCCCCTTTGTTATGAAGCCCCTAAATAAGATCTGGTGCAACCAACTACCTTCAGAAGTCACATTATTCGTTTAAAAAAGTCCACCTATGTGCAATCTAAGTGTCACACGATCTCAGTATATCTATACCTGTTCTGAAAGGCCCCAGAGTCTGCAACACCACTAAACAAGGGGCACCACCAAGCAAGCGGCACCATGAAGACCAAGGAGCTCTCCAAACAGGTCAGGGACAGATCAGGGTTGGGTTACAAAAAAAATCTGAAACATCCCACGGAGCACCATTAAATCCATTATTAAAACATGTAAAGAATATGTCACCACAACAAACCTGCCAAGAAAGGGTTACCCACCAAAACTCACGAACCGATCAAGGAAGGTATTAATCAGAGGCAACAAAGAGACCAAAGATAACGCTGAAGGATCTGCAAAGCCCCACAGAGGAGATTGGAGTATCTGTCCATAGGACCACCTTAAGACATACACTCCACAGAGCTGGGCTTTCAAATGGAGCTTTTTGGCCATCATGGAAAAAGCTGTCTGGCACAAACCCAACACCTCCATCACCCCGAGAACACCATATGGTGGTGGCAGCATCATGCTGTGGGGATGTTTTTCATCAGCTGGGACTGGGAAACTGGTCAGAATTGAAGGAATGATGGATAGTGCTAAATACAGGGAAATTCTTGAGGGAAACCTGTTTCAGTCTTTCAGAGATTTGAAACAGCAGGACAATGACCCTAAGCATACTGCTAAAGCAACACTCGAGTGGTTTAAAGATTGCTGTACACCAGCGGAACCCATCCAACTTGAAAGAGCTGGAGAAGTTCAGTGGCTAGATGGGCCAAGCTTGTAGAAACATACCCCAAGAGACTTGCAGCAAAAGGTGGCTCTACAAAGTATTGATTTTATGTTATTTTTAGTTATGCACACTCAATTTTTCTGTTTTCTTTGTCTTATTTCTTGTTTGTTTCACAATAAAAAAAATTTTGCATCTTCAAAGTGGTAGGCATGTTGTGTCAATCAAATGATACAAAGGCAACAAAATAGGAAAAATGCCACTTTCGCACGCCACTGTATATGTGCCTAGGGACGTTGGCTTGTTATTTGTACAGATTGACATATCAAGAACACTACAAAATAACATAGGCAATATTTTATGGCCATAGGGTATATCCATTTTTGAATTCAATAACTTTTTGATAGCATCCTTTTTGATTTAAACAACATTTTCCCTACATGTTTGCCCATGGAAGAAGTGGTCAGAAAGTGACTTTTTGTTTAAATGAACTTTTTGTTTGAATGCCAAAACAATCAGGAGGTAAATGTGTTCAAAGGTGATAAAGGTGCTCAAAGTTGACCCATTTCGTATACCCCACCATACCATGTGACATCCATGTCTTCATCAATGGAAAATATAAACAGAGTTAGATTTAATTTAAAAGCATGTAGTGTTTTTTTATTTATTGAAAAAAAGTATTAAAAAAAATGATATAATTTGTAAACTTTTAATGTCAATTTTCTAAAACTCCATATATGTTGTAGCTTAGACCCTATTTCATATCATCTGAGCTTTTTGTGTTGTTTCCACCATCGGTTGAGACACAACATAGTCTTGAAGACAGTGTCATTTCAATCATAGAAATATGATTCATAGAATGGACTTATCCCTTCAGACAGCTGCAATTTAGCTGGTACTCCATTGACATTTTTATTGAATTGACATTTTAACTTCTAATTACTATCATAAAGATGATCGCCAGTCCATCCATTTTGAATGTCAACTTAAAAGGTCATGTTTATTCTATTATCTATATTTCTATGATTTCAATATGTTTTCTATGAAGGATTGACAGTATAATTTACAACAACAGATATTCCCTTTCAAGTCAACATTCTCTGATGTGTGGATCTTCAACCAACAAAAGTTGCCATTTCAATTTTATTCCCATTTTAGTACACTTATCAGCCAAAACATGACCCCCACCCTGTATTCAAGAACATGTTGTGTCTCAACCGATGGAGGGCACAACACAACTTTAGATGATGCAAAAGAGTGTTAAAGGTTAAAAAAGTACAGAATCTTGTTTTAAATACTTTTTTCCCAGAAATTATAAAATAGTTTGACAACCTGTTAGTAAGCTTATAAATTATATAAATCTCAACCGTTGATCTTTTCCAGTGATGAAGACATGGATGTCTAAAGTGGGTGGATTATGCAAAAGGGGTCAACTTTGAGCACCTTTATCTCTTTAATGTTTTGGCATTCAGGTCCAAAAGGTACATTTATGAGCACTTCTACAATGGGCAAATATGTATGGAAGGTTTCTTTCAAATTAAAAGGGCCCTGTCAAAAAAGGGATTGAATTCAAATGTATTTACCCCATCGCTTTGGCAGGACTACAACCACCAATAAACATAAATAACCATACAACTTTCAAATATACAAAATTATATAAATACCCTTCACAGTAGGTCAGGGTAATTGCAAGACACACATGCACGGTAGTGATCTTACGGTCATTGCCTAAGCCCTCTCTCTCCCACAAGCTTGGTTCCCACAGTGTCATATTGAGGCACTTAAAGCCATGTGGCTTCCAAACAACCCGGGCGCCAGTCAGCCAAGAGCCACCCTCAGTGGGGCATGATCCCATCTATGAGGGATCAGAGGTCACAGGGCTAAATATAGCCCAGAGCGAGGAGGGAAGCAGCGCAGGTGAGCCCAACAAGCCTGAAAAAGACCTGCCGGCTCGCATTACAGGAAACAGTCGTTCGGGAGAGGACTTTCCCATTTAAACACCCACTAACTTTTTTTCATTGGCCTAATCATGTGAAAAATGCCCTTCTTACACAAACAAGCAGATGATACTTGTATATTTGTTTTGATCTGTGAAAATGTGGTGAAATATAGAGTTGAGGGCAGGAAACGAGAGCTACCTCACTCTAGACAACAAAGGTTGATTATTTTCCCTCAGAGATGGGTGAAAGGACTGCAGTTGACTTCATGTTTTCATGGAAGGGACAGGTTCTGGCACCAAAGTTATTTAATATGAGCTAATGTAGATTGTGTTTATGTGCTGTGCACATAGCTAATGTGATCACTGTAACTGATTTAACATGTGTCCAGAGTGACATTGAAATACATGGGAGGTAATTTAAGGAGGTCTGCAATGGCTTTTTAGTGGACGATGTGATGCGAAAGGAGATTAAGGAGATCGGATTAAAATATAAAGCAGTTGTGATCCATTTGAGAGTGATTCTATAACCTGATTAGGTTGCAAAATGATTAAGTTGTTTTAATAACACTATCAATGAACTAGGAAAGCCTCTGGTTAGACAAAACCAGTTCGGATCTATTACGTTTTATTCAGAGAGAAAAAACAAAACCACAAGCCCACACAACAAAAGACCCTACATGTAGAAACTAGCACATTTCTAAGGGTATATGGGATCGGGACAGGGCAAATAAAACCAAACAGATCTGCTTTCATAACATAAAGATGTCTTTTGCTTTAGTGTTTGCCTAATGCAGTTTAAATAGTCTAGAACTGGTTTGATTATTTTGGGCTTTCACTACATGTTATTTGGCAAATATGAGCGAGCTCTTTCTCCCTGAGTGCTACAGAGTGAGGCACACCCCTGTGAATCATTCTAGGTCATGCCAACCTAAAGAGTGAGGCACACCCTTGTGAATCATTCTAGGTCATGCTTTTGTCAACTTTCGAACCTTCAGTTCATTCCCAAGACATACAATACATGTAGAATAAACTAGTCAATGACAATAAAGATAGATGCTGCTCTCTAGTGGCTATTTTGTAGCTTGAACTCCACCCGGGTCATTCTTGAATTTGGGTGACATTTAGGTCCCTTGCCTTTGAAACCATGAAAACACTTTACAAAAACAAATAGTTACACAGCATACATGTTTTTGATGAGCAATAATAAAACATAATGCAACATTAGGGCAAGCAAATAGGGGTGTACCAGTTGTAATGAGTGGAGTTGTTGTGACATGTTTTTGGGGTTTACAGATCTATCTTTATATTAATTTGAATGCTAGAAAGTAAACAAAAGTATTTACTTAATTCTATAGATCAATAAAACAAAGAAGGTTATTGATATATCTATATTGTTTTGGTGTTACCGCCTTGAAAACTAGACCATTCCCTTCAGAGGTCATTGGTATTGGGGGAGGGGTATATATTAAAGGTAATTATTTATTAGCAAATCACATACTTTTAGTATGTCATACATTTGAGGATTCCATTGATGATCTGGTGTGTATAAATAAAAAGTGTATTTGGTGTTACTGAATTTAAATGAATGGAAATTACATTGTGAGCAAAAGTATTCATCATATCACCTCAGTAAATTATTTGTAAAGGTTTAATGACCTTGGATTGGAGCGTCTGTGACCTCCATTTAATAAAATGGTTAATAAAAAATCTTAAAATGTGTCATTGATGTTACCGTCATTGGTGTTACTGGTGGCAAATTGTTATCATAATGGTTGATTTGGAATAGAAAGATGTACCGAAATACGTCAAATTTACCCAAATACCCACATTTATGCCATGCCCAAATGTTACTGCAATTCAAGAATTACCCATTCCCAACCACGAGTGCATGGTGGATTCTTGCAACAACAAATTAACTGCTTTTGAAGATAAGTTCTGAACAAAAGAAGACACAGGCTATGCTACTGTATGTCCTTACAAAGCTTTGCAATGGAACAATAGCATGATATTTAATATGTAACCAGCATCTCTCACTAAAAGCGCCAGACATAATGCTTGATCAGATAGACAAAGTTTAATCAGACTGATGCGACCCACATTTTGGACTGCATTTGAATGACTTTCTGCATTTTGATGAAATGTGAATTTCCACTACAATGCCAGTGAACTCTTCAATTTAGAAGTAACCCCAAATCCAATACATTTTCACACGCAACATAGTTTTTCAAAGTAGAACATTTTGCAGGATAGCCAACAATTACAACCTTTATTCACCCACAATCTGCATACAGAATGACTGCCAGGGTTAGTAATAAATGACTACCTAAACCATATTAACCGGAACAACTATTTCAGTAATGGGTGCAATAAGTCAAACTAACAGATTGGATAAGTTTAGAAAAAATGTATGGTAATTACCTTTGTGTAACATAATTCATCAATCAATGTATTGATTGTATATATCAATGATGTCGCTCTTGCTGCGGTTGATTCTTTGATCCACCTCCAGCCAGACGACACCATTCTGTACACATCTGGCCCTTCTTGACACTGTGTTATTAACAAACCTCCAAACGAGCTTCAACGCCATACAACACTCCTTCCGTGGCATCCAACTGTTCTTAAATGCTAGAAAAACGAAACACATGCTCTTCAACCGATCACTGGCCACACCCGCCCGCCCGACTAGCATCACTACTCTGGATGGTTGTCTGGCTAGACTATAAACTCTCCTTCCAGATTCACATTAAGCATCTCCAATCCAAAGTTAAATCGAGAATTGGCTTCCTATTTCGCAACAAAGCCTCCTTCACTCATACTGCTAAACAAATCCTTGTAAAACTGACTATCCTACCGATCCTTGACTTTGGCGATGTCATTTACAAAATAGCCTCCAACACTCTACTCAGGAAATTGGATACAGTCTATCACAGTGCCATCCGTTTTGTCACCAAAGCCCCATATACTACCTACCACTGCGACCTGTATGCTCTCGTTGGCTGGTCCTCACTACATATTCGTCACCAAACCCACTGGCTCCAGGTCATCTATGTCTTTGTTAGGTAAAGCTCCTCCTTATCTCAGCTCACTGGTCACCATAGCAACACCCACCCGTAGCAGGAGCTCCAGCAGGTATATTTCACTGGTCATCCCCAAAGCCAACACCTCGTTTGGCTGCCTTTCCGTACAGTTCTCTGCTGTCAATGACTGGAACAAATTGCAAAAATCACTGAAGTTGGATACTTATATCTCCCTCACTAACTTTAAGCGTCAGCTGTCAGAGCAGCTTACCGATCGCTGCAGCTGTACACAGCCCATTTGTAAATACCCCATCGAACCAACTACCTATCTCATCCTCATATTTGTTTCTGTTTCTCTGCTGTTTTGCACACCAGTATTTCTACTTGCACATCCTCATTTGCACATATATCACTCCAGTGTAAATTGCTAAATTGTAATTACTTCGCCACTATTGGCCTATTTATTGCCTTTACCTCCTTACTTCATTTGCACACACTGCATACATATTTTTCTGTTGTGTTATTGACTGTACGTTTGTTTATCCCATGTGTTGTTGTTTTTGTCGCACTGCTTTGCTTATCTTGGCCAGGTCGCAGTTGTAAATGAGAACTTGTTCTCAACCTGCCTACCTGGTTAAATAAAGGGGTTTCCTTTTAACATGCAACAATACAGATATTGAAACAAACAATTCTACAAATCTAACAGCAATTGAGCATGCTGAGGAATATAATAATGATGGGTGTGGTTTTGCAGACTAGCTTGACCCAAGTACCACTCGCCACTATTATTTGTGTAAACTCAAAATGGTTATTTTCTGTGGGTGTCACTGAGTATGATGACACCCCATTTCATGGATGCACAATTAATAGTTTAGCCTGTACAGTGACGTTAATAATTGTGTAAATTCTTGAGAATTGTGTTCTGTGGGTGTCACTGCGTAGGCTGATACCCCATTTCATGGGTGCACAGTCTGTTTAGTGCAATTTGAATATTCGATATGCACAATAGGCTGACTGGGAAGGTGATTTCCTACTGTCAGTCATGTTATAAGAGCTAAGATGCTAATATTTGTGTAAACTCTTGATAATTGTTTTTTTGTGGGTGTCACTGAATAAGCTGATACCCCGTTTCATGGGTGCACGTGATCTTCCTGTCTGGGTTGGCGCCCCCCCCCCCCCTTGAGTTGTGCCAAGGCGGAGATATTTGTGGGCTAGGATGGTCTCAGGATGGTAAGTTGGTGGTTGAAGATATCCCTCTAGTGGTGTGGGGGCTGTGTTTTGGCAAAGTGGGTGGGGTTATATCCTGCCCGTTTGTGCCCTGTCCGGGGGTATCATCGGATGGGGCCACAGTGTCTCCTGACCCCTTCCGTCTCAGCCTCCAGTATTTATGCTGCAGTAGTTTATGTGTCGGGGGGCTAGGGTCAGTCTGTTATATCTGGAGTACTTCTCCTGTCTTATCGAGTGTCCTGTGTGAATGTAACTATGCTCTCTCTAATTCTCTTTCTCTCTTTCTTTCTCTCTCTTGGAGGACCTGAGCCCGAGAACCATGCCTCAGGACTACCTGGCATGATGACTCCTTGCTTTCGCCAGTTGACCTGGCTGTGCTGCTGCTCCAGTTTCAACTGTTCTGCCTGTGGCTATGGAACCCTGACCTGTTCACCGGACGTGCTATCTGTCCCAGACCTGCTGTTTTCAAATCTCTAGAGACAGCAGGAGCGGTAGAGATACTCTTAATGATCGGCTATGAAAAGCGGAGGTGCTTACTTGCTGCACAACTACATTGATTATTATTCTTATCTCCACCGGGTTAGGTAAATCTACTTTTAGTTTTTTTGTGTCTCTTGTGGATTGATCTCCAAAACTCCTTAAAGTTGATGGAGTTGGTACCTCTAGGGCAGATGTTAGAGGGCCTTTTGGATTCAAAAGACTGTTTTGATTTTCGTGTTTTGTGTTTGCTTTTCATGTCTTAATAATATCAAAGGCTGCACTGAAATCTAACAGTACAGTCTAACAGCTCCCACAATCATCTTATTATCAATTTCTTTCAACCAATCATCAGTCATTTGTGTCAGTGCAGTACACGTTGAGTGCCCTTCTCTATACATTATTATACAACCTTTTGCAACCAACACAATGTTATATATATGGGGGATACAACCATCCCAACTCTGCAGATTTTGCTGTGAAGAGAAATGATCACGAGATTATTTGTTTTGGTATTGTCTATATGTAGGTTGTTTTTGGTCTCAGGTTCAGGAATGGCTGAAGAATTGTGCTCCTCCCCTTGGGCGTTCGACGTCGCCGGTATACTAACCACCAGCCCTACATCCGTCATTACACACACCTGGCA